>NC_067164.1:15327021-15595684 GCF_903995435.1 Acomys russatus | reverse complement strand
AAAGACACACGTATCCACATGGGAAGCAGCCACTTTCTGCTGCACTTTAAAATCAGGGTTGCAAAGACCTTGTTTCTGGTGTACTGGTTCATTGCATTTGCAGGACAGGCTCTTAAGCCAAACTGCCTGCAAGTGAATCCTTGGGCACTGATGGTATCTACTCTTGCACCGTGGTGCCCTGGCTGGTTTTCCCATTGCTTCCTTCTACAATATTCCCTACTCCAATTCCCCAGGGCCTTCCTTTCTGGCCCCTTCCATCTTGCTTCTTCCTCTTTCTCTTCTAAGTTGTATTTTCATTGTGACATTTCCCAATTGAAGGCATTTGAAGGAAATCAAATGCTGCCCCGTCTCATGTAATTAATAATGTTAAGAGCATCCCTGTAAGCTTTCTGTTGCTTGCTTTGTCTTTGCAAAACGCTAATACTTTTGTGATTGGCATTTTGACTCCAGTATTGTTAGAATAGCACAGATGGCTGGAACGGGCTTTTAAAAAATAAGAATGTAAATATATAAACACATGCCCACACAGATGTGTCTACACATAGACACACAAAAAATAATAAGTCTAGGTGGGAAAAATTGGAAGAAAAATGAAATTTTGCTTTGATTACTGACTTTAGGAAGTAATTCAATTGATAAAATTGCATCTTAGGGAGATTATCAAGTGTGATATATTCTTAGAATGCACACATTTTTGATGTTGGGGAGGAAGGGATAACAACATGAAAATGTATTTACTTGGTATACCTTCCTAGCTAGTGTGTAGCCATTTTGATGGTGGATAGAAATCAGAACTGGTACATCAAACGCGTGAATCCTGTGGAAGCAGGCAATGAGTAAAGGGTATATTTATTGTATCCGGTGGCTACTAGAGTTTTCAGCAATGCTTTCTTAAAGTGCATGAAAATTGCTTTACTAAATGAGGTTGAAGTGTAGTTGGCAGTCGATAACCAACTGCTGCGCTCCTCCCTGGGGAAGAACCTTTTCCCCACTCTTCACATTCCTTAGCTCCCTACAGTTCTTTGTGTACAGCTGAGGTCTTTTTTATACTCTTTATCAGAGTCCAGCTGTGTGGACTCTGATGTTTGGTGGTGTGTTTCATAGATCGTTGGAAGAGTCCATTCATTTATTTACTCTGCTTCATTCGCCTTCAACTTCACTGATTCTTCTAAATGTCCTTTTTAGTTTGTGCCCGATCTGTCCACTAGATCTGTCCACTATCTAAATACTTTTCAGATTCGATGTTTTGTTTTTTCTTTAATTCCCAGTCGAGATTCTCCCTTGTTTACTCATTATAAAAAAAAAAAAATCCTTCACACCACTGAACAACTATATAACCTTAGGATTTTATTTCTATATCTGAATTATGTCAAATTCAGTTTCAATGATTGCCTTTTCTTTCTCTAGTTCATTACCGCTTTCCTATTTCTATTTCTCTCTAATAGTTATAGATCATAACTTTGGTATTTGGAATGAAATCATATCCAGACTTCCAATTTGGAGAAGTCTCTGGTAGTGGTAACTCTTTACCTTTTGTTTGTTTCAGGCTGAGAATTTAAATTGTAATCGCCTCTTCTCTAAGCCTTACCTAGTCTGCTTAGTATAGCCTCAAAGGCATACTGCCAGAGATTTGAGCAGGATACTCCTGTGGAATTCGGCTGACCTTCCATGACTTAGCTCACGGGACTGACCTTCCATGACTTAGCTCACGGGGCTGACCTTCCATGACTTAGCTCACGGAACTGACCTTCCATGACTTAGCTCACGGGGCTGACCTTCCATGACTTAGCTCACGGGACTGACCTTCCATGACTTAGCTCACGGGACTGACCTTCCATGACTTAGCTCACGGGACTGACCTTCCATGACTTAGCTCACGGGGCTGACCTTCCATGACTTAGCTCACGGGACTCCCCGCATCTCCTGGTGCATGCCTACTCTAAGCACTGCACCCCCATGCACACCTGCCCTTTAGATGCTATCATCCTCAAACTCAATCCTTTGGGCATTCCAGTCAGTACAAGTAAAGGTTTCCATTTGACTCTCAGCAACCACTGTAGACTGACCTCAGGAGGAGGGGAGGCATGCAATCAGAAAACCACCACGTGTGCTGCTCCTGTCTTCTGGGTGTTTCTCCTGACTATCATTGTTGTTTGGAGGTAGTGGTTTTGACTGTCTTTTCCATTGTGGGGCTCATGGGCCATGCCTCCAGGAGAATTGGCATGGAACTGCTGAGATGGATACATTCAAAGCCCCAGAAATCTCACATTTGAGACTTAAAATCTCATCCTGAGGACTGACAGTGTGGGACAAAGCCTTCTTACTGTTTTCTGTCCCTGCCTCAGGAGTACATGATACACCCCCAAGGTTATGGGTGGTCACTCAAGGTTGCAGGTGGTCAGTCACATGAGCTTGTCCTCTGTTATCCATCCCCATGCAAATACAGCATTGCCAGCATCCTAGTCCCAGCCAATGACACCCATTCGTCCTCAAAACTGGCTTCTACTGCTCAAGGTTTATAAGTCCCTGTTTCACGTGAAATAAAGGGCCAACACCATCTACTTCATCAAAGATCATCTCTGACTGGTCATTTATTCTGGGAAAAAATAGGGCTCCCCTTTTCTCCAAAGAATTCTTAGCTGGACTCCCAGGCTTGAGTGCCAGCCAGGCAACCACAGCAGAACCACCTTGGTCTCTGCTGGCGCTCAGCCGGCTGCCGCAAGCCTGAGAACTGCTGGTCTTCCAGGAGCTGTTTGATTCATCCAAGTCAGGTTGGACCTCTTGGAAGCCTGAGCTCTTGCCTCTTGGCTCAGCCTTGTAAGGGGATCCTGTACATGCACCCTCTGCCCTTAAATGAAAGTTTAACCAAAGGGCTGCAACACTGGCTATCACCGTCACCTCGGCTTCAGAACTCTGAGTTTCAGCTGCTGTCAGGTACCAGCAATCTCGCTAAAAAGAGCTAGCTGTAACACTGTGGAAAGACTCTCTTCCACCTCCCTGGGTATGATTGGAAATCTTGTCTAACAGATCTTGTTCTTCGAGCTCCAGGGAAGTGGAAGCTGGGACTCCGTGTTACATCCATTTCCACCCACAGAAGCTTGTACTTCCGGCAGCACTCAGTGGCAGTGGTAGCAGCATGGCAGGACAAACCGAGTTAGTTTACTTTCATAATTAGTTGTTATCAAATAACAGGTTTGGTTGGGGTAGAAACTGCTCGGTGATACCAGAAGGGTGGTTGTTATTTGGAATTTGGAAGGTGCCACCTGCAGTAATTAAAAGAGTAAGACCAAACCTTGCTTCTGAAACATCAATATGATCCTTGGTCCCAAAATACCCTGTAAGGCTATGAAATTTGGTTTGGAGGAGAAACTTTCCAGAAGGAGACCATTGAAATGAAAGTAAAACTATACTAAATCTTCTGTGAACCCCAGGAGTACAGTCCAGTGACTGCTTAAAAAGAAATATGTTATTTGGTGGTCATCCCCTTTGGAAGTTTCTTTATATTCAACCTATAAATTACACAGCAATTACTATTTTTGGCACTTGCCAAAGAAAATGTTGCAGTTCTTTTAGATCTCATGCATTTAGTACTGTGGTTTGTAAAAGTGAGAGGAGCGAAAGAAACGTGCATTATGAAATTGGAAAGTTTTATGCTTGAGTGGTGTGTGTGTGTGTGTGTGTGTGTGTGTGTGTGTGTGTGTAAAACAAAGGGGAGACTGGGGACAGAAAGAAGTATATTAGAGGCAGAGCATAAATGAAGTCAATAAATTAGTGAGTAATTGTCATATAAAAATACTGTGTTAGCTTCAACTGATTTTGTGTTACTATTAACTTTCTTTAACTGTGAAAGAGCGTTTTAGTCAGAACCCTCAAGGGATCTCTTACCCTCGTCTTCTGCATTTACCAGCGCTACAAATTTATTTCTAATGTACTTAAAGAGTCCACATAAGAAATCATGTGTATGACACAAAATCACCCATCTAAGACACTTAACAACTCAAAGGTGGATGCAGGTTCCTGGGACCCGTTTGGTAGATGGAGAGAACAGACTCTGTAAATGGTGTGCTGACCTTCAAAGTGTGCTACGGCACACATCTGCCTCTCTTCTCCCTTCCCCTCCCCTAGCCTCCCCTTCCCTCCTTTCCCCTCCCTTCCCCTTCTGTCTACCCTCACCTCTCTGCCTCTGGCCCCTACCCTCACACGCACACATCATAAACACAATCACCACCTACGCAATGAATTAATTTTAAGGAACATTTTTCAAAGGAAAACCGTGTGTGAAGTGAGCAAGCTACACTAATTGATGTAGTAAACAAACCTGCCGGGAAGGGCAGGCAGGATGGTGGTTACTGCTGCTTTATACTTTTACAAAGTCTGCTCTTGCCTGGCAAAGCTCATCTGCCTCTTACAGTTGCCCAAGGTGGAGAAGACAAAGGGGGAATCAGAAGGCATTGAGTCCTTCAGGTGGTCCAAGTTTGTCTTTTCTCTATAATGCCTGCACTCTATTGTATCCCATAAAGTTTGCATGTGTGTAGGGAGATGTTCCTGTAGCTTCCGCTTTTCTTCTTAATAGCTCTTATACCACCATCAGGAAAAGTTGGAAGTTTGACAATTCAGACAACTTACACAAAAATATTCATTTAGTATGTCCTTAAGTATTCTATAATAGCCATAGAATATATCTGAGTATCTCCCAGGAATAAGCTAGGTACACTAAGGTTAGAATTACATTCATACCCCTTGATTGGTAGAAAGACTAGAGATCCTTATGAATTATGCTGTTTCATTGCAAAATTCTCTGGGGTTTTTTTTGTTCATCTTCTTTGGTACAGAATATGAGGGAAACCTGAGACAGGACATTTAGCAGGGAAGGGTTATCA
The DNA here is from genome assembly GCF_903995435.1 of Acomys russatus. Classification (NCBI taxonomy): domain Eukaryota; kingdom Metazoa; phylum Chordata; class Mammalia; order Rodentia; family Muridae; genus Acomys; species Acomys russatus. Next base: position 15,590,804 of record NC_067164.1, on the reverse strand, counting down.
GGCAAGAGAAAGCAAATGGCCATCCATTAAATAACCTGAGCAGATGATAGGGCTGCTTATTGTAATGCTAGTAATATACTATTAGTTGTGTTTATAACTGTTTTATTATGCCCATTGATTCTTTTTAAATTTTCAATAATGTTTATTATTATTACAATTCTCATTGTTTTTATATGTGGAAACTGAGTTGTATATATAATATGTTTTTTCCAAAATTCCAGAATAAGTAATTAGCATATGCAGAAACTTGCATCCAATATTTATGTTTAGATATTAATTGCTCTTTTCACTATCATAAATTATTACCCTTGAGCTCTGTGGTAGACTCAACCTCATTTTTCTAAACCCATGAATATTGAGTTCTACAAGAGACTTTGATGACTGATTTCAAAGTGATAGATCTGGTCTATTGCATTTAAGGAATTTTTCAATTTACCTGTTTATTTGCTAAAAAGAATTTCTGTACTGAGAAGTCTACAACATAAAGTGAATGGAACTAGGGCATTCCATTTAACAGGCTCACCTACTGGCTACACTTTGCTCATATGTCCTCTGGGGAAGTTACATTCAGAACCACTGAGTAGTCATGAAGCACAGTTTTATGAAAGGTAGAACCTAAGGAGTCTAAGGTGGTACCAAACTTGCCATCCTTAGTTTACATGGCCTATATAACCAGTAGATATGATGGGATACAAAAGAGATTATCTTGGGTGGGTTTGACCTAATCAGGAGCCTCGTTAAAAAGAAGGTGAATTAGAGAGATTTGCTTCTGTTAGAGTAGAAAGAAGCAAGCAGCCATGTTGTGAACTGCTCGTGGGGACCTCATGACAAGGAACCATCAGGATGCTCCCGTAGCTGAGGGTCCTTGTCAAACAAATGTCAAGGAAACTGATGCCCAAGTCATACCCTGCCATAGGGATGAATCCTGTCTGCAACTGTGGATTTGGAAGAGGAGGTCAAAGTTCACTTGAGAACTTCAACCCTGAAACTTGGGAAAAACAAGAAGAGCAAATAGTTGCCCTCTGTCACATTCTGACCTTCACAACTATAAATGAACAAAAGAGAGTTCTAAAATAAAGCCCTTAACTTTTAGTGATTTTTCAACAGAAGGCTAAGACAGGTACCTTGGTGTGACTTCTTATAATTCTTTCGACTACTGTTGAGTGATTCTTAATACTTAATAAACCATCAGTTATTCTTTATACAGGTATATGCACAAATAACCACACAGAGAGACTGGGATATGTATTAAATTAGTCTAGAGCACAATGCTGAGCAATTAATTATTCCATCCTAAACCTCCAAGCCATTATAGCTTCCTTCTATTCAGATTTCCCACATTATACTTGCTTTTTACTCATATCCTAGATCTCGGTCATTTCTCTTAATGTTTTCCAGTCCTTTCTACATACATTCTTCCTCCCCTTCCTGTTCTTTCCTCCCCTCACTGGACTAGGATGTCCTACCCTATCCTCTGCCTTCCTCAGCATTGGCTAGTTAGCTTTTATTGGCAATACAGAGAACAAATGGTGATATGTTTACATAAACTTGTGACAGGAGATACTTAGAATAAACATCACTATGCAATGTCTGGATTGAAACCAGATAGTGGAATAGAGAAATCAGCATTTGAATCAACATGCGTAAACTGTACACAGTCCACAAGAACATCATGCCAACAGACTACAAATAGGATTTCAAGCCAGGAGGATGATAGCTTGGAAACATCATTTTCAGTTGTGTGAATGGAAGAATTGCATTTTTATATTCTCTGTGTATAGTAAAAGTTGCCTCCTATGTAGAATCACAGGCACCATTATTTGGCACCACCAAGAAATAGGAATGAAAGTTTTTACTCATAAGAATTAAGAACAACATAAAAACAATTACTAGGATAGTAGATAGAGAGAGTGCTATCCTTTTCTTATTATATGATTGGGGTGAAAAAATCCTTAGGAAGGGACCAGCCTGTAGTGGGGAAATCAAGAGAACATGCCTACCTTAAGCCTGTTTGGTCCAAAAGGTATGACAATACTGGACTTGAATAAAAATATGGTTGGGATATTCTTATCTTACTTGAAAAAAGAGGATGAATTTGCTTAAAGAACAAAACAAGGGAGAGAGGAAAAGGTAGTTGGGTGCATTAAAATATACAAAATACAGAGAGTGGATGGGTCACTTTTCCCTACAAGACTTCAACAAAGTAACTGAACTCATCAGATTTTTGCTGCAAGAGTATTCCTTGGATGCTAAGGAAAGTAGGGAACTCTGTGTCCCAGCCAGAAGATATAATGGAAACATTCTGTAGAACTGAAGAGTGAGGGAGCTAGGAAGAAGTCCCAGCTTTGGGGAGTTGGCTGAGATCATGGAGCAGACTCTAGTTCCATGATTTTCTTAGACTGGAGAGGCAGCACCCAAATGACAGCTAGATACAGTCATGTTTGCTTTGTACTAGGTACGATGATAAGTCCCTTTCTTGTGTCAGCTTTATTCCCCCTGAAAATAGAGCCAATTCATTTTCTGTGACCTCTCCCCCAGACACATGCTGTAGTACCTACATATTAGATAATTTCTTAAGTTTACTATCAAATAAGAAAATACCTGGTATCTATTATGAACTCAGAATAAATTTTATATGCTGGTTCAAGAGAGCTTGGTTTCAACCTGTATAGATTTTACTTACAGTCTATGGACTAACTGAATAAGGAGTGATAGTTATAAAATAGAATCTAATAATATGCTTGTTTTACTAATACAATTTCAGTAAGATCAAATAATTTAGAAACTAGGTGGGCAGGGGTTAGTTTTTGTCAACTTAACACAAACTAGCATCACCTAAGAGGAGGGGACCTCAGGTAAGGATTTGCCTCCATCAGATTGGCCTGTAGCATGTCTTTGAGATATTTTATGGATTAACGATGGGCTGAGAGGGGCCAGCCACTTTAGGTGGTACCTCTCATAGGTAAGCAATGCTGGCTTGTATAAGGAAACAGGTTGAGCAAGCAATGGAGAGTAACTCAGTAAGCAACTTTCCTCCTGGGATTTGCTTCAGTTCCTGCCTTGAGCTTCTGTCCTGACACCCCTGGAGGATGCTCTGTGACCTGCATGTAAACTCTTTCTGTCAGTGTCACAGCAAGAGAAAGACAAGCTTGATCAGCAGGAAAGCCAGACTTGCTATTCATTTCTCTTGTCTAATTTTCCATACATTGCACTTATTTAGTGTTTCCTCCCTCCTTCCATCACTTCCACTTCCATCAGTTTCAATAAAGTGTGTGTGTCTGTGTGTGTGTGTGTGTGTGTGTGTGTGTGTGTGTGTGTGTGTGTGTACTTAAAGTTGAACTCAGGACGGACCTTGTGGATACAAGTCAAGCGCAACCATTGAATCATAATTTCCTGCCTTTATTACGATTCCTCTTTGTTCTCTTTAGCCCAAGAACTTTAATGAGAAATGCTAGCCATAAATATTTGAAATGTCTGTCTTAGTCACTGTTCCATTGCTGTGAAGAGACACCATGACCAAGGCAACTCTTATAAAAGAAAGCATGGCAGCAGACATGGTACTGGAGAAATGGTTCAGAGCTATATTCTGATCCATAGGCACAGAGGGGGTGGGGAGGGAGACATATTTATTGATTCTGGGATTGGCATGGGGTTTTGAAACTTCAAAGCCCGTCCCCAGGGACACATAACTCCTAATACTTCTATTCCTTTCAAATGATACCATTCCCTGGTGACTAAGCATTCACCTATATGAGCCTATGGGAGCCACTCAAACTACTACAACAACATACATATATATATTATGCATATATGTAGCAGAATTCTATGTAATGGTCAAACTTCAATTGATTGCTACCAAGACATTTTGAAATTATGATAAATAAGGCTTGCTGGGGTTCAGGTCCATTCAAATGGATCCTCTTGTGGAAATACAAACTTCTTTCCCACTAAAAAGCCAAAGAACAGCCATATAGTACCTCTGGTGCTTTTATCCTCTCCTGTTTAGCACCCATTTCCTGGACTGGCTCCTTTTCCAAAAGAACTTCCATTATTTGATTGGTTGAAAGGTTTTCTGATGTCATTTATTATCTACTCTTCTACCGTCAATGAATTCTGATTAAAAGTCTATTTGAGCAGAATTTCAACATATACCTTATTTTTGTACAGTCCCAATTTTCCTACTTGCTCTGGTGCACACAGGACATGTCATAGCTCTATGTTATTTTGAAGTTCCTTCTTTTACTTTCTGATATTATATGCTGCTTTTGCATTATCAGTGTATTTCTCTGGTTTTAGTAACCGTCAAAGACTGGTGGGGTGGCAGCCAAGCCTTCCGTGCAGCTGAAGTTGGCAGTGTCTTGTTCTGTGCTTTTACTATAGGTGGATTGTTATTATCCTCTATGGTATAATAAAGGGCCGTTACTTTGTGTTTCTTCTCAGTTTGTTTCCACATCTAAGGGGAATGTTTCCCCAAACCCTGTGCCTTTTTTTTGTTGTTGTTGTTCTGACCTAATTGGTTGACCATTTTATATAATTGTACTTCAAACAGAGAACCCACAAGCCTCCCTAGCACATTTTGTAATGAATACGGGGTGGGAGGGCTTGTCGTCCGACATCACACTGAATTGAAACCATTCAGTTTAAAGGTGCTGAACTTAAGTGTGTGTCAGCCATTTGATATTCCTCTGTTGAGAATTCTCTGTTTAATTCTGAGCCCCATTTCTCAATTGGGTTATTTGGTTTGGTGGCGTTTAATTTCTTGGGTTCTTTATAAAGTTTGGATATTAGACCTTTGTCAGATGCAGGGTTGGTGAAGATTATTTCCCAGTCTGTAGGCTGTCGCTTTGTTCTTTTGACAGTGTCTCCTGCCTTACAGAAGCTTCTCAGCCTCATGAGGTCCCATTTCTTAATTGTTGACCTTAAGGCCTGGGCTGTTGGTGTTTGGATAAAGAAACTGTGGTACATTTACACTATGGAATACTACTCAGCTATTAAAAACAAGGAATTCCCGAAAATTGTGGACAAATGGATTGAACTAGAAATGATCATAATGAGTGAGCTAACCCACAAGCAGAGAGACTCAAATGGTATATACTCACTTATAGCTGGACACTAGCCCAAGGGGCAGGTCCCATGAAAGTCTGCACCTACCAGGAAAGTGGGATAGAGATGAGAACATCCTATTGAGACTCTAGGTGAGAAAAATATAGGGGATAGGGAAGTAGGTAGATCCAGAAGGTCCTAGAAACCTATAAGAGGAACATTACAATGGGTGGATCTGAGCCCAGGGGTTCTGCTTGATCTAAGGCACCAACCAAGGACAAAACGTGCAGTCATCATCAAACCCCTACCCAGATCTAGCCAAGGGACAGAACATTCTCCACAGTTAAGTGGAGACTGGGGACTGACTTTCACAGTGTCTCTGGTGCCCCATATTTGGCCATGTCCCTTTGTTGGGGAGGCCCAATGGCACTTGGAGGAAGGATAGCAGACTACCAAGAAGAGACTTGATACCTTAGCACCATATTCAGGGGGAGGAGGTCCCCTTCAGTCACAGTCATAGGGAAGGGGGATTGGGGTGAAAGTGGGAGGGAGGGAGGATTGGGAGGATGCATGGGATGGGATAGAAAATGAGATATAATATGAATTATTTTATTTTTCAATAAAAATGTGTTAAAAAATAAAGGTGCTGAATTTGCTAGATGCTTCTTTCATTATGCCCAGTGCTTTTGTACTTGTTTTTGGGGACCATCACCATTTCCTATGAAGATGATGGGGACCTTTAATAAGAACATCATTTGTTCATGAGCGTTTCATACAGGCTCTTCATGGGGATTTTTATGAATGAGGTGGTATTTGAGCTTGGATGGTGATTGGATCAAGAACTCTCCACCTTTATGAATCAGATGAGTGCTCTTACAACCAAGGACCAAAGCACACATGCTCCCTTCGTGTGGAGACAGAGAGGTGCCACTTGTGAACAGTGAGTCCTCACTAGTCACCGTCTGCTGTGACTTACATCTTATCCTGTGTGGCTTTCAACAGAATGAACAAGGCATTTTTACATTTTATGTTACTCAGCACGTGGCATTTCATATTAACAGCCCAAACAGTCCAGGATGTTTTTTTTTAATTCTGACATTGGACATAGCAGGACAGGGCACATGTGCTCACACACACATTATGGCTGATATCCTGGTACCTGGGGACTGGAAACTCAAGTTGAGATTGCCAGGTGGTGGTCATCGCTTGTCTTAACTCTCTTCTGTTTCTCCTCTGTGACATATTTCTGTTTTATGGTGTTACATCTTGTCCCCCCCCTTTCCCCCATATAAATTGTGCATTCCCCCTTTGTATCATCTGTGTTTTCTTATATTAACTTAAGCCACACAGTGCTATAATCATAATTCTTGATCCCCTTTCTTTTTTGAAGACATAAAAGAGACCTAAATTCAAGATCTAGGTAATGATTTTTCTTCTTTGAAAGGAAATTCTTCCTGCACTAGAGTAAATTTTAATTTTTGTTTACACTATCAAAAGTTCAGAGGTTTTCCCATTCTTTCCCCTTGCCCAGTGACCTGAGGATTTTGCAGAAGGACGGACCGCTTCTTTGTGCACACAAATTTTTAGCCCACTACGCATGCCCTGCCTGATGTGGCTACTGTTTGATGTCCATTCTTTAGATGCTAGATGAATGCCCCATTTTTGGAAACTTTTCTTGACCCAACAAACTGGGTCAGGCCAACCATCTTGTCCTCTCAAGGTGACATGAATGTCCCCTTTCCTGCAGCCACCATAGCTCATAATTATATGTCAGTGTAGCTGCTCACTTAGGCTCTGCCTTTTCAACTAAACTCTCAGCTCTTGAAGGGCCAGGAGCCTCTCTGTTTTACTCATCATTTGCTTTCTTGACTCCTAGTAGAGTGCTACGCACATAGTAGGCCCTCGGGAAATATTTGTTGACTTGAATGGACTGTGACCTCCAGAAACGCAGCTTTAACCTCCTGTGGCCATTCCTTGTCAGGTATGCCAAGCCAACTCACTGAATCACAGGGGTGAAGCTGAGTTTCTAGTTAGTCATAGTTGAAAGGAAGGGAGACAGTACCTTTCATAAGGTCTTAAGGGCGATTAAATTCTAGAAATGGTAAAAAAAAAAAAAAAAAAAAAAGGTAATAAAATGGGTAGCCACGAGATGGAGATCAAGAAGAAACATAGAGGGAAGAAACAGTTTAGGGCTAACAGCTCAGAAATAACACCAAGAAAGAACAACTGTCTCTTTCCTGTGGGCCCTGGTGAGATATGGGTGGCATTATCATGAAAAGTCCAAACAAGAAAGCTTGGGTGTGGTTTCTGTGGTGGTGTAGAAATGCCTTCCTTAGCTGAGGGTGTAATTGCTTGCGTCAGAGGCATGACAACTGAGGTAATTCTTATTACTAGAATTCAAGGTGTTGGGAGGGCTTGCTCCTTTGCTATCCATTTCTGTTGTCATTTTTTCGATGCCATAGTAACAAGTTCCACAGTTTAAAAATAAATTCCTTTCACAGCATTTTAAACCAAGGAACTATGCAAAAATATAATCAGTCACCTCATTCTCTTGAAATATATAACTGAAATAGCAATAAATAATCCACCAGTGTGGACAAGATGGAAGAAACAGAAGTGGAAGAAAATGTAGTGTAAGGAAAGAATATAAAAATCTATTTATGGAAGGGTTTATTTTCATATTGCCTAGTTAATAATTAGTGACATCTTTTACTTTCTTCTATTTATAACTCTCTTCTTCCTTTTGCAATATAAAACCATTCAATTTTTAAAATAATTCACATGTGTAATAATTCTGCTGCAGTTCTGAATGAGATAATCCCCTTTGACTGGTTTTCTTTGCTTCTGAGTTAGCCACTTAATTCTAAAAATGACTCTTGCCTTGCACGATTCCAAACATAGCAAGAAGATAATAATAGGGGATCATGTACCAGCAGAAATGGGGACCAATTTTCAAACAGTGCAGCACATAGGTTAGCACTTGATTTTTTTAATTAAATAAAAACATATTTTTAATGTTAAAATGAAAAACATTATAGGACAACTTAGAAAGTGTGTACTTTTCTTTTATAATGCTGAAGTGACCACAAGCTTTGGTTAAAAACAAACAAACAAACAAACAAAACCGTTTTTGTTTTGTTTTGGTTTTGGTTTTGGTTTTTTGGGTTTTTGGTGTTTTGTTTTGTTTTGTTTTGCTTTTTGGCTTTTTGGCTTTTTGAGAAAAGGTCTTGAATGTGGTCCTATCTGACCAGGAGTTTGCACTGTAGATCTATCTGGCTTCAACTCTTGGTCATTCTCCTGCCTCTGCCCCAAGTGCTGGTATGCTGGTAGGACATATGTGTGACCAACTACATGCCTGACTACACGTTGACAACTTTGCTTTAGATTCTCTATTCCACACACTGTCTGGAAAGTAAAGAGCCGTGACTCTATCCTAGCACTACTCTTTTTACTGGGCAGATAATCCGCAGTCTTCATAAATTCCTCACATGGCTTCATAGTTTTCTAGAGTGCCTCCTCCCTAGTTAAGACTTAGAACATCATTAATGGCCCTCATATTTCCTTCACCACTGTTTTAAACTTAAATACAGTTAAGATAGTTTGGGATTCTTTTAAGTATTAAATAAGGGAAATCATATATCATGCAGACCTTTCCAGCTTTTTTCACTAGAGGTTATCTTTATGAAATTCACACTTGTGTAGACTTCATTTATCCTGTTTCCAACCAGCTGTCCAGTGCATGGATAGACCACATTTCCATGTCTACCTTATTGTCAAAGACTGAGTATTTCCATTTTTTAGATATTATTAATAGGCCCACTCTGAATGATTTAATTCTCATTTTGGAGTGCATATGCATTTTTGTCAAGTCTCTGTCCATGTGTTAGGAAAGAGCAATCGGCAAATAATGACTGAGAGAGGAGTTAGTCTCTCTCAGGGATTATCCGATACACAGACATCATCACTGAAACCATAGGCACACAGACAACAAAGTTGGACACAGCCGGTTGCTCCACACACACATACACACTCCACCACCACCACCACCAACAACAACAACAACAATCAAAGTAGAAGAGGCTATTAATTTAAGATTGAGGGTGCACATTGAAGGAGTTGGAGTTTCCATGGGGACTTGGGAGGGATTGGAGGGAAGAAATTGTAGGGGGGAAATAATGTAATTATATGTTAATTAAAATGCTTAAGAAATAATCTGTGGCAGAAGTGAGTTTGAGGGGATGCTTCCAGTGTTCAGAGTAGTATTAGCAAAATATTTTATTGCTTTTAATATTCTTTTTTTGTTCCGTGCATTTAGTGTTTTGATTATTATGTGGCAGGAGGATTTTTTTTTCTGGCCCAATCTATTTGGAGTTCTGTATGCTTCTTGTATATTTATGTCTATTTCTTTCTTTAGGTTAGGGAATTTTCTTCCATGATTTTGTTGAAAATATTTTCTGGGCCTTGTAGCTGTGAGTCTTTTCTTCTTCTTCTTCTTCTTCTTCTTCTTCTTCTTCTTCTTCTTCTTCTTCTTCTTCTTCTTCTTTTTTTCTTCTCTTCTCTTTTCTTCTTCTTTCTTCTTCTTCTCTTCTTCTCTTCTTCTTCTTCTTCTTCTTCTTCTCTTTTCTTTCTTCCCCTATTATTCTTAGATTTGGTCTTTTCATAGTGTCCCAGATTTCATGGATGTTCTGTGTTGGGAGTTTTTCAAATTTAACATTTTCTTTGATTTTTGTATTAACTGATCTTCAATCATATCTTCTACCCCTGAAATTCTGTCTTTCATCTCTTGTATTCTGTTGGTGATGCTTGTGTCTGTAGGCACCAGTAGTTACAGAATTCATTTCCCCGTTTTAATTATGTGAGCTTTTGTTTTACATGTTGTAAAGTTATTTAATTAGTTGCATTAAGATTTTACAATTTGTGTATCTTCCCAGTATATTGAATGTTGGCTTAATGTCTGGTAGATCTCACCTTTCTTTCTTTCTTCCTGTCCTCTTCCCTAGGCTTTCCATTTCCAGGATTGTCTCGCATTGTGTGGTTCTTCATTAGTTCTATATTCATTTATTAGGTCTTGAATCCTTTTATTCATTTCCCTCTCCTGTTTGATAGTAGTTTCCTGTCTTTCACAAATTTCTTTAAGCAATTTGTTCAATTCTTTCACCTTTTTCTTTGTGTATTCCTCTTCTAGTTTAAGGGATTTATTTTCTTTCTTTAAGGCCTCTATCATTTTCATAACCTCAGATTTGAAATTCTTCACTTGTGCATCAGCTGTGATAGTATCTCCAGGACTTGTTGTGGTGGTGGGACTCCTGGTTTCTGGTAATATCAAATGGTCCTGGGAATTGTTGCTTGTGCTTTTTAAAAAATAATTTAATTAATTTATTCAGAATACAAGTCAATTGTTATCCTATCACTTGTATTCTCCCATTCCCCCCTCCCTTCCGCTTTCACACTATTCCCCTCCCCTAGGACTATGACAAAGGGGGAACCTCCTCCCCCACTATATGGTCATAGGCTATCTAGTCTCATCTTGGCAGCCTGCCTATTCTTTCTCAAGAGAAATGATCAAATATGGGACACCAGAGTTCATGTCTGAGTCGGTCCCTGCTCTCCACACAACTGTGGAGAATGTCCTGTCTATTGGCTTGATCTGAGTAGGGGTTCGATGTTTACTGTTTGTATTGTCCTTGGTTTGTGCAGTAGTTTGAGAAGAGCCCCCTGGAAACAGATCCACCTGTCATGATGTTCTTCTTGTAGGTTTCTAGGACCCTCTGGATCCTTCTATTTCCCCATTCTCCTACATTTCTCTCACCTAGAGTCCCAATAGGATGTCCTCACATCCATCCCAATCTCCTGGTAAGTGAAGACTTCCATGGGAACAAGCCTTTTGGACTAGTGTCCAATTATAAGTAAGTATATACCATGTGAGTCTTTCTGCTTCTGGGTTAACTCACTCAGTATGCTCATTTCTAGTCCCATCCATTTGTCCACAAATTTCTGGATTTCCTTGTTTTAAATAGCTGAGTAGTATTCCATGGTGTAAATGTACCACAGTTTCTTTATTCATTCTTCTACTGAGGGGCATTTAGGCTGTTTCCAGATTCTGGGTATTATGAATTAGGCTGCTATGAACATGGTTGAACATATGTCCTTGTTGTGTGCTGCTGCATCTTCTGGGTATATTCCAAGAAGTGGAATAGCTGGGTCTTGAGGGAGTCCTATTCCCAATTTTCTGAGAAAGCGCCAGATAGATTTCCAAAGTGGCTGTACTATTTTGCATCCCCACCAGCAATGAAGGAGTGTTCCTCTTTCTCCACATCCTCGCCAGCATGTGGTGTTATTTGAGTTTTTGATCTTAGCCATTCTGATGGGTGTAAGATGGAATCTCAGAGTCGTTTTGATTTGCATTTCTCTGATGACTAAAGACGTTGAGCATTTCTTTAAGTGTTTCTCAGCCATTCGATATTCCTGTGTTGAGAATTCTGTTTAGTTCTGAGCCCTGTTTCTTAATTGGGTTATTTGGTTTGGTGGTGTTTAATTTCTTGAGTTCTTTATATATTTTGGATATTAGGCCTTTGTCAGATGTAGGGTTGGTGAAGATTGTTTCTTGTGTTCTTATGCTGACCTCTTCCCATTGTGATTTCTCTGGTTGGAGTGTGTGCCCAGTTCCTGCTTGTACTCTGGAACTTTCTGTGGCTTTTCTAGGTGACCCGAGGTCACATCCACTTGTGTTCTAGACTGTGGTGTCTGCTGAGTGCTAGAACCCACAGGAGCTGGTGTTTTTATAATCCCAGGCTCCCTCTGCACCCCCAGGAGTTCAAGAGCTGCCCACCAGCCAAGTGAGTGGTGGGGGCTTCCAGGAGCCCCTTGGAATGGAAGTTGGTGGCCACAACTTCCTCCTTTCGCAACTCAGGCATTCAAACCTATACATTTTCTCTACAGCTATATGTACATTCTACAAATGTTAATATGATATCATTCATTCCAAAACATTTAAAAATTTTTAGTTATCCCCCAAACCTTGTCATTATTTATATGTTTTATTATGTCTGTGTTAATTTCTGTACATGAAGATTTTCTAATTATTTATTTTTCTTTCCATCATCCCACTATGGTAGGAGAACATGGAATGACCTCTGAAATTTATTCAGACTTACATCATTGTCTACTATAAAATGTTATCATCTAATAACAGGCATATATTCCATGGTCACTTGAAAAGAATGTGAGTTTTTGTCATCACTGCATGCATGTTTGTTTCCAGGACACTTTTTAATTGTATTATTTGTATTCTCTTCACATGCACTCATTTTTAAAGATATTTGGATCTTTGGTATTAGTTAAAAATTCCCAAGTAGTTACAGAATTCATTTCCCCATTTTAATTGTGTCAGTTTTTGTTTTATATGTTGTAAAGTTATGTAATTAGTTGCATTAAGATTTTATATTTTGTGTATTTTCCCAGTATATTGAATGTTAAAAAAATAATAATGTTTCTTGGTTTAATGTCTGGCAGATCTCAGCTTTCTTTCTTCCTTTTTTCTTTTTCTTTTCTTTTTTTCCTTGAAACTTGCTTTGTAGACTAGTCTGACCTCAAATTCACAGAGATCTGCCCACTCTGCTTCCCAAGTGCTTCATGAAAGGTATGAACCAGTACACCCAGCAATGGTTTCCCATTTCTGTAGCCATATCTGCTTTATTTAAATGTTTGTGTGGTGCACCTTTTTCTAGTTTTTCTTTCTTAACTTTCTGCATTTTGATATTTAAGATGGATCTCTTACAAGCTGATTTTTTATACATTTTCTTAAGCAGACAATCCCTGTTTTTTAATTCAGATACATAATCAGTTTCTATTTAGTGTGATCCTATTAGTGTCTAGGGCTCACATAACAAATGCATCTAAGACTGCCAGAAAACTGCTCACTGTAAGACTTAGGTGGCAGAAGACTGTAGAGGAGGCTCTTCCACTCCTCGCTCCAGGGTAGTGGGCCTTGCCAGCATCCTCCTTCCTCGGCTTGCTGCTGCCTCACTGCAATCTGTTTTTTCTTCACGTGCTATTCTCCATATGTATCTGTTCCAGGTTTCTGCTTTTAAAAGGACTTATTGTTTGGGATGCTCTCATAAAATGGCCTTGGCTGGTTATATATACGATACTACTACTTCCAAGTGAAGTTATGCTCACAGGTTTGGGAGCCTAGGACTTAAACATGTTTTTTGGGACGGCACTTCAACATGTACAAACAGTGATATGTTTAGCTCTGTATCTACCATCTTACTGTCTTCCTGCTTATATTGTTTTATATTCTTTCAATCCTCTTACATTCTTTTGCATTATTCTGGTGATTTTCATTCAATTCTATCTTCAACTAGCTGCATAAGAAATATGCCTTTACCATTTATTTAGTACTGTTTATTCAAACATTACAGATTCTTTTTTTTTTCTTATTATAATTTATTCTGGTTACATTTGATTGTTATCCCCTCATTTATATCTTCCCATTCCCTCCCTCCTTCCCTCCTGCTTTATTCCTCATCCCTAGACCTCTGACAGAATGGGACCTCCTCCCCCATCATAACAACCACAGCCTATAAGGTCTTATCCAGATAGCCTGTTTCCCCTTTCTCTGTGTGCCACCAGGCCTCCCCACCAAGGGAAAGTGATCAAATTGGGGCACCAGAGTTCATTTCAGAGGCAGTCCCTGATTTTCCCACAACCATGGAGAATGTGCTGTCCGTTGGCTAGCTCTGAATAGGGGGTCTACTGCGTGTATTGTCCTTGGTTGATATAACGGGTTTTTTGTTTTGTTTTGTTGTAGGTTCTTTAATACAGGGTTTCTCTGTAACAGTCCTGGCTGTCCTAGCCTTCTTTGTAGACCAGGATGGCCTTGAACTCCCAGAAATCCACCTGCCTCTGCTCCCAAGTGCTAGGATTAAAGGCATCACCATGCCCGGCCCTCAAACATATCAGATTCTTAATGGATGTGTCTTATTCTTTTCAAGGTCATCACCATTATCTTCTCTAGCAAATTTCTCTACAATAATTACTTTATGGAAACTACTGATTTCACCATTTCCACAGGGATCACATTTATTTCTATGCTTTGAGATTCCCTACTGCAGTTTTCCAAATGTTCCCTTTTAGTTCTATTCTGTGTTAATTGTTTTCTTTTTAGGCTTCAGACAATATATTTTGTTACAATGTTTCATGTGACGCGTCTATAGAAAATTCCATTAAAGCAATCTGTTTTCCCGTGGAGACAATATATTTTGTTACAATGTTTCATGTGACGCTTCTATAGAAAATTCCATTAAAGCAATCTGTTTTCCCGTGGAGTTTATGAAACAGCATTTTCTCCCTGACTACATTTACTCATCTTTGTAGCATGTAACTTTCTTGCTCATTGATCTGTGTCTGGGCTTTCCAGATCATCCCTTTGAACAAAACAGACATCAAACTAAATGGTCTACAGAGCAAGTCTAGGACAACCAAGGCTACACAGAGAAACCTTGTCTCGAAAATTTTTTTTAAAAAACCTAAATGATTGCTTAAAAGTCAGTGCACTTTATTAAATTGTGTGTGTGTGTGTGTGTGTGTGTGTGTGTGTGTGTGTGTGTTGCTGCTCATGTGTGCATAAGTGTGACCATCAACGGGAGCATGGGAAATGTACCAGTGACCACATCCTCAATAAGAAGTGATTGTCCCCTCTTGGTTACTATCCACAATCAGTGGCATCTCAGTCCCGGGCAGGACCTGGAAATCATCTACCTCATTATGCTATGATTTGGACCTGCTCTTTGGACCTGCTTGAATCTTGCATAGGTCTTGTGCAAATAACTATATGTGCTATCAGTTTATGATTGAGACAGCAGCAAAATGCCCAAAAGACGTCATTTCACGGCATCCCTCCCCATCCTCCAGCTCTTGTATATCCCATTTGTCTCCTCTTCCACTATGTTCTCTTTACTCTTTATGCTCTTTTCTTCTTGGATATTACCAGGTTAACACTGTCACTGGGGTAGTCACTCAGAGAAAGGGTCTAAATAGCAGCCAAAAAATCTTCATTTCTAGGAGGATAAGATGGCGCAGAGCTTAACGTTTGACAGTATTAAGATCTGTCATCCAGGCTAATTAATACCCAGAGTGACCCAATCACAGCTGTAGAACATGTACATATGTAAAAGTGGCTAGTGCATACTGCAGTGTAGGGTAGCTATTTTGACTGTCCAGCTTAACATCAGTGTTTCGGTATCTTCTGGAGTAATTCTGAAAATGCAGGTTCTAGAAGACCTCTTTGACCTTACAGTTGTGAGTGTGGGCCCTAAGAACTCAGTGGTTTGGGCACACAAAAAGATTGGAGAGATGTTTATTGTTTTTCTTTCAAAAATGTCTTCTTTTAATATTGACTTTCGTGACAGCTGCTTTTACTTAAGAACTATAATTTATACTGTCTGACTCCGGCCTCATAGACATGTTTAGCAAATCCTGCACACATTCTATGTATGGTAGTGGGGCTTACCTTATCCAGACACTGACCCCTGGGAAGGAAGTTCCTTGATTGACTTACAATGTTTTCATTATCAAACCAATTTTTTTTAGTGAAGTGAAGCCATCGGTGTCTGTATTTCTTTTAATCAGTCATTTTTCATCAATTAAATGTATATATAGAGAAAATGAGATTTTTAAAAGAATGTTTGAGGATTTCTGTTTTTGTAATAGTATTTCATGTACGTTGGATATAGATGCTTTCTCAGAATGGATTCTATGGCTCAGTAATATTAAACTTTAAAACATAGAATTTTCAGTGTGAAGACTTCATAGTTCTTAAATCTCTCCTAAGAATATGTTACTTTTATTGTTCTTTTAAATAATATTTTTCATTGTTGATGGAGTTAACAATGTGTTCTTTGGTGTCCTATACAATTCAAATGATTTTATTCATTGGCTTTGTACTCAATGTCTTTCATCAATGCATTTGTTGATGATAAAATTTAATCTATATTTTTTCAAATTTCTTTATAATTCTATCTAGATGATGTAATGTTAATGATTTCTTATTTATGCATCACAATTCCATTTTGTTTTTGTATCCAATTAGGTTGCTTCCTTTTCTTTCTCTTATCCTTTTTGTTTTGACAGTGTATAGGACTTCAAATGACTATAAAAGCGTGGTTTCTGGAGTATCTTTTGCTGTGATAAAACACCATGACCAAAATCAACTGAAGAAGAAAGGGTTTATTTCATTTTCCAGCTTGTAGTTCATTACCCATGAAGTCAAGACAAAGCCTCAAGGCCTGGAGCCTGGAGGCAGGAGTAGATGCCTCGTGCACGGGGCATAGGGCTACGCACTGGCTCGATCCTCCTGGCTTCCCTAGTTCCTTTCAGCACCCATGACCACTAGCTCTGGGGTGTCACCACCACCCACAGTGAGCTGGACCCTCCTATATCATTATCAATCAGGAAAGTGCATCACAGGCTTTCTCAGGGGCTGGTCTGGTGGGGACATTTTTCTTAGTTGAGGTTATCCTTTCCTAAGTGACTCTAGATTGTGTCATGCTGACACAAAACTAACCATCATAGGACGTGAGAATTCTGATGAGTAGGCAAATTGACAGTAGTAAATGAATGAGAATAAAGTAACTGACTTTCATAGATTTCGATGCAGAATGTGCAATGATAAGATGTGATTCAGGTTGAGTATCCTTAATCCAAAATGCCTGAAACCAGGAACGCTAAAGATTGGGAGATACTTTCAGACTTTGGAATATTTGCATAGATTTTCCAAGACAAATGCCTCAAGCCCTAATGCAAAAAATCTAATATCCAAAAAAAAAAAAAAAAAAAAAGCTTCAAGGTTTTGTTTTGTTTTAGATTATTCACCAATTAGAGATACTCAACCTGTATAATTTTGTATTTACTTTCTGTGTTTTACATTAGGATAACTGTGTGCAAGCCCTTGGATATGTAAGTTGCTTTAATGTCCATTTTTATGAGCATATACATAATAATCTGTTTTATGATGTTTCCATACATGCACATAATTTATTTTGATCATGTTCACCCCATTACTCTCTCTTTTTCTCTTCCACTCCTGATGATGTCCCTTCTCTTCACAATTAGTCCCCATGCTACCTTGATGTCTCCTTTCTTTTGTTACTCAGTGAGTTTAATTACAGTTAATTGCCATGAGCATGGGTGGGAGTGTTCTTTGCAGGATCATGGGTAACTTACTAGTGGCTATAATACCCAAGAGAATGTCTCTCCTTCCAGCAGCCATTTTGTATTAGATAGCCAAGAATGGAGCTTACCACTGGGAAAGGCCAATTAATGATCTCTCAGCAATCATTAGTCGCCTACAACTTTTTGTTCAGAGGTTGGAACCCTTGAGATCCCCCCACATTAACATGTCTACTGATACATAAAGGTGTAGCTCTCACCTCTCAGCAAGCTGCTTCCCTTTACAGCAAATGGAGACTATTAGAGAAAACCACAACTGGACACATGGCAGATATCGGTGGATCATGGGAGCCCAGCCACAAAGAACACCACTACAGCACAACTCCTGCACTTGGGCTCAGGGAATATGATAAAAATAAAAGAGCCGTAGGAAGATTGTAAGAGTGAGAGGACCTACCCTGCGTGGTGGCGCGTGCCTTTAATCCCAGCACTCAGGAAGGCAGAGGCAGACAGATCTCTGTGAATTCAAGGCCAGCCTGGTCTACAAAGTGAGGCCAGGACAGCCAAGAAACACAGAGAAACCCTGTCTTGAAAAAAAACAAACAAGCAAAAGAGAGGGGGTATAGAGAGAGGACTAAGAAGGTTGCTGTGAGACTGTGTCTCCCAGAAATGACTACATAAACAAGAACCAAACAATTGCAATATCAATAGAAACCTTCATTTTCTGTAAACGTACATAATTCACTTACTGTTGTTCATTTACTTGTTTAACAGACATATACTGATAATTTACTATATATTAAGGTCATTATGTTTTTATTTTCAATGTTTTAGTTGAAATAGAATTATACCACTTCCCCTCCCTTTCCTCCTTCTACATCCCATACATATGCACACACCTACATACATACATACACACCTACATGCATACGTACATACATACATACATACATACATATGTGTATTTAATAGTGGTAATCAAAGAAATAGAGGCTTTCAACAACCTTACTCTCTAAGTGGCTTTAGTAGAGCCCAATCATTAGATTTTTTAAAAGTTTCCAATATATTCTACATCCTAGGAACAGTTACTTTTGTCTCTTAGACAAAAATGGCATGGAATTAATTAGGAATTCAAAAAGTCAAATAGTGCACAAAATTGGGTTTGATGAGACAGCTGAGTGGGTAAAAATACATGTCATGCAAGCATCAGGACCTGAGTTCAGATACCCAGAACCCACGTAAAATGCTGGCTGCATAGCATGAATGCCTGTAATGCCAATATTTCTGCATGGAAAAATGGAGACAGAGATAGCAGAATCCCCAGAAGTTTGCATGCCAACTCCTCTGACAAATGCAGTGGGAAAACAACATAGATGTCTCAGCTCAAGCAAGGTGAAAGTTAAGAAACAACACCTGAGCTTTTCCTGTGGCCTCCTCATGTGCACCATGGCATGCACATATTTATATTTACACAGACAAATGCTCACCCATGCACACACGCACGCAGAAGTGCATAGTTCATACATCACAGGCCCCTTATTTGAGCACACCCCTAGTTTTAGCTTTGTTATATAATCTCATGTGCTGTGGTAACTTTAACTGAGATTATTCTTTGATCTACCAAGGTCTTACTCTCATGTCTGTTGAACAAAATGAAAAATATAACAAATGAATTTTCCCTTGGAGGGTTTATTTTTTTTTTTTTTTGAGTTGAAGTTTTTGCTTTACAAACTTGAGTTGTGTGTATCCTAGGACTGGTGATTGAGAGAGGAGGTGAAATTGGCCAATGTCTAAGAACAGCGAGAACTTTGAATTATTCTTTAAATATATTTTGAGATCTCATTTCGTTTAGGCAAACAACTAGGCTAATGAAAACTCAAGTGATGGTGATGATGATGGCAATGGCAGTGATAGTGGTAGTGTAAGTGGCATAGTAGTGAAAATAGCGATGGTGATGGTGACGGTGATGCTGGTGTGTTGATGAAAACCAAATTAAGAGTTCTAAACAATCATAAAGCTAGTGTGCAATAGATAGTACATAGTATAGTTATATGGCTACCTTTTGTCCAATTCCAAAAGGTCTATGCTTATTGAAAAAGGCATTCGTTATTAAAAGTCCTTGAAGTAACATATAAAGAAGATACATTAAATAAACAAATCAAGAATGGTTGTAGAAGGCAAAAATTGGGAGAGACACAATTCTTAGCACCAAAATATGAGAGTAGATGTAGAAATGCTGGTATGCTGGCAAGTCTGAAAACAATGTACCTAAATAATTAGCAGAGTTTGGCATTGATATGACAAGTCAAACATTGTAAAACAAAATGACCTCAGGGCTTTTTACTACTTGGAAATGTACAAGAAGATTGTTGAGGGGTTAACACTATGAGGTAAAGTAATTCTTTCAAAAGATACTGAAAGGCCTTGGTAGAAGTTGGTGTCCTTTAACTCGGGATACAGAAGGCATTAACTCTATTACTGACTTGCATAAGAGACTTTCTCAAATGCCAATGGGTGAAGAGGACAGTCTGTCACAAGGAAGGACCATCCCAAAGCATCCCTGGAAAGCAGGGAGGGTGAACTGTAGAGTTGAATGATTGCATGATTAAGTGGTGTGTGAAGACCCACTCTGCTGAAGAAAGTAAAAGAGACCAGGAAGGCAGAGAATCTCTTCTACAGAAGGGAGTGGAATTTCTTAAACTGTAAACTGGACACAATATATGCTCTTCTTGGATGGTCCAGCAAGTGCTTGAAATACCTCAGAGATTATAACATGTCACTTGACAGCATCTGTCACATAGTAGGTGTTCAATATAAGTTAAGTGGATGAGAGAACTGTTACCTTTGTCTTGTACACATTCTAGGTTGTTTGGCATATTTACTGAATGTGTGTTCATAGGTGATCTTAATAAAAGAGATATAGAGACCAGGAAAGTATTAGCCAAATTGCAGATATCCCTGGAGGCTGCAGGAGAAGAAAATAGAGGTTCCCAGAAGTTCTGTAAAAGTGAAGAATTATAGAAACAGAATTCCAAAGGTGGGAGGATCTTGCTACTGAGAAACCCAAACCTCTTATTGCATGGATGTACATTTGAGAGCCAGTTTTGTTAAATAACTTACCATATATATGTCAAGATTCTGTTCCAGGAAATTCAAACCACACTAGCTATTTTAAGCATGAAAGGATTTAATGTAAAGAATTAAATGCACATTAAATTTTTGGAAGGGTTGGAAGAGTAGCTTCTAGTCTTTGGATCTAGGACTGCTGCCCAGAAGTGGAGAGCAGATTGGCCCACCCATGTGCTGTTATTGCTGTAAAAGTCAGAGAGCGGCAGAAAGGCATGATGCCTCGGAAGACAACGTTCTCTTAGGACATTGTCCAAGGGTAATAAAGTGCCGCTGTTGCTCCTCTTCTCCCTTTCAGGGTCAGCTGGTAACTAAACTAGGACCCCGAGAGAATTGGTTTTCTTCAGAGACTAGTTCCCTGATGAGTTATCCAGTCCCAAGTAGTTGGCCCTAAACATGTGTACATAAGAGCAAAGAGAAATGAGCTGAGTGGGGAGGGAGGTTAGGGATGTGTGCAGACGTGTGTATGCGTGCGTGCGTGCGTGCGTGCGTACGTGCGTGCGTGCGTGCATGTGTACTGATTGAAAAGGGCGTTATGAAGTTGAGAGAGTTGGAGTCAGAGGAAGGAGATAAGGGATGGCAAATATATAAATATAGTACTTATATGTAAACTTCTTTAAAAATATACATTTTAAAGTAAGAATTGTCACAAATCTTTTAAATTAAAAAAGGAGAACCCATCTGTGTCATGAATCATTGCTGTTCACTAGCTTATAACAGGAATGTTCCTTCTGAGTTTTGTTGTTGTTTTGTTGTTGTTTTGTTGTTGTTTTGTTGTTGTTGTCATTGATCTTGCTGATTTTAAGACAGGACCCACAATGAACCTTAATGTATGAAATTCTTGCTGTTTCCTATATATCAACCTTTAAAGATTTCCCTCCATGCTCTATAATCTGAATATTATTTTTGCAGGCTGGCTCGTTCAAAAGCTCAGACGCAAACATATTCAATAGGTATTTCAAATATCACATTCTTTGGACTAGGGTGCTGTTTGTTATGGTTGACATTTGTTGAATGGCTCCCATGTTGGTGCTGTGTACCCTCTAAGCATGCTGTCCTACTGCCAACTCTTGGAAGTAGTTTTTCTCCCAAAAACATTTACAATACCTTTTTGGCTCAGATAGTCTTTAACCAACCACACAATTCCTGGTTTTTTATTAGAAAAGTGAATATAAATCTTTGGGGTTCACTAACTACCACTCAATCGTAACTTCTTGATTTTCTGACCAGTGTTGTCAGTGTCACCACATGTTCAAGAATCTTTTTTTTTCTCTGGCAAAACATGTTTTTTACTATAAGAATCTCGCCAGGGCTTATGCTGAGCATTATACTGTTACCTGCCTTCCACAGATCTGAATAGATATATGTATGCAGTCACTTGGGAAACGCTGCATGCAAATTTGAAATCATATTATTGATGCAGAGAAAGCCAGTACCCCTAAGCCACCGTGCACTCATGATGATGCCAAGTCCAATGGACTCCTTGCCAAGATGGAACCACACAGGGTAGCTTCTCTTCCTGCTTACAATGGCCAGAAATGAATAAAACATATGAAGAAACACTTTTCATGATTGTGGATGTCAAACTGTGAGTCAAAATGGCCCCAATAGATGAGGGTTGAAAGATCTGGGCATGGGGGAATCCACACACTTACTGTCCAGAGGGTTCCCAGTCTGAGGCTCAGGGAATGAGAATCCTGGGAGAGCCAGAGCTGAGAAGTCAGAGCTGAGAGTCACATGACTAGGAGGAGTGAAGATGGATGTACACAAAGATATAATCCTACAGGCCTGTACAGAGGCCTTGGTCCTCAATAGCTGAGTCCTGATTGGTGCGTTCATTTGTGGAAATCCGCAAAGCTAGAAAATCCCCTATCTGAAAGACATGACACTAATAGAATCTGCTTCTACAAGGAGTCATTGCAGGTCAGATTATATCTTCTCATGACTCGAGCAGTGCTGGGGGATGCGCAGAAGGAGCGTGCCACAGTAGCTGGCACTAGCTCTGGGTGGATGCTACTTTGGCCTTACCTAGTAAATCTTACACACAACACCCAAAGGAACAAACTGTTTCCATGTATTTCAACTGCGTCCAAGGGGAAGCTCACAACTAGTTATAGGAACACAAATGCATCCCGAAGCCAAAAAGATACAATTTACAATGTTGCCTCCCTTAATCAAAACCTGCCAAGTATGCAAAGAAGGAGAAAAATGCAAGCTGTAATGATGACAAAAAGCAGTTTTTTTGAAACTGGCCCAGAACTGACAGGAATGTTAAAATTAGCAGACAAGAACATTAAAAACCTATGAAGCTAAATTCCACTTAGTTTTTCAAAGCTTGTAAGGTTTTTGTTTTTTTGTTGTTTTTTTTTTAATTTACTATCTCACTCCTTCCCCTACTCAATCTCTGTCTGTCTTAGCTTATACAGTTTTCCCCAAGGCACAAGTGGGGTGGCAGCACTGCCGACTGGGAGCTCCCTTTTCTAGCCCATTCAGTTTTCTTCTGATTCTGTTGCTGTGTAACCAGTTGCCACAACCTTAATGGCTTAAGGCAGTGCGCAGTGTTTTTGGTTGTATGGGTTAGACATCCAACATCCTAGACCTGTTCGGTGATCAGCACATCGCAAAAGCAAGAGCAAAACCTACCCAGTAGCCTCAGCCTATGTGTTCGTGTTAACTAAAACTCAGACCTCTACCCATGAGCTGTCTCTGCAGTCTTTTCTCTCACTTTTTAATTTTCAGAGAAGGCCTCTCTAAATTTCTCAGGCTGGCTTTGAACTCACCCCTGTAGTTGCCCAAGCTTTGGACTTTGTGCCTCAGCCTCTTCTGAGTAGAGTAGCTGGAATTATAGGCCTCCCTGGGTCTCTGATTCAGAGGCACTGGTTAATAATACTCTTATAGGATTGTTCAGGATGTTGGCGGGATTCTGGTCCTTGGTCTTGTAGGCTTGGCATGTCTGTTTTCGGGTCAGTTATTGACAACTAAGGTCAAACCATGAGCGCTTCACTGATGCTGTGGGTTTCTCTTCAGAGCCAGCAGCAGCATTCCAGATCCTTCTCCGAGTTAGCATTCCTAGCATCCTCTTTAGCCACCAGGCAGAGGAAGCTCTCTCAGCTCTTAGTGGCTCAGTTTGAAACTGAGCCTCCGGACTGTGTGTGCATATTGTTCAAGGTCTTTATGAAGCAATTATTGAAATCCACTCACCACATGCTTGAAGCTAATTTTAGTTAGATTTTGCAACTGCTTTCTGGGAAAAAAAAAATCTTTTAAGGTACATATCAGCGTAATTATTGTATTACTCAGAGTTTCTTACTTCAACAAAACTTGAGGCACGCTACTTATAAACGAAGTTTATTTAGCCCACAGTTTTGGCATTTTAAGGAATGGCTCGTGCATCAGCTGTTACGGCAAGGGTTCTTTTCGTGTTTCATGTCATGGGGCCCGGAGATGACATCTTAATACAGGAAGTCATATGGTGCCTAGGCTCTCACAGCCCTATCTTAGGACACAGTTCCAGTAAACTCCCACGGGGGCCCACCTCTTAGAGATCCCAAAACCTTCTCTTGATGCCGCAGTTAAGAACTGTTCTTCCGACAGACAGGCTTCCAACAGACCCCACACAGTTCTTAGTACATGTAAAAAGTTGGCTTGTATCTCATGCAAATAATAACATAGTCACATGGCCTGTTCCTGCACCTCCTTTACTTTGTCCCACTTGTTCTCTTCATAGAATTTTTTCCCTCTTACTCTATGTCGTTCATCTTACCCCTGTAGTGCTGCTTCTATGATGGAAGAAGTTGGGCCTGTTTACTAGGTCCATTGGTGCTTAGAACAACGACACAGAGGGAGTGCCTGGATTCCTTGCATATTTATCTCAAAAGATAAATAGAAATGTTAATATTTAGTAGTTGGGCTGTGATTACTTTTGTGTATTAATCACCTCAATGCCTTTAGAGAAAATAATCTATTATTCTTGAAGACTATCTGGAGATGTTTGAGATGAAAGGACATCCTGATTGTCAAGAAGAAAACACAGAGGAGGTGGCTGGTAGAAATGACGTGAGCTTAGAAATTGACAGCTGTGGAATACAATCCGATCTCGCCTCTGTACAGTGGGCCTTTTTCAAAACTTTGTAGCACTGTAGGCTGAGCAGAGTGTAAAAGTAAGAGAGTGTGATTACTTCTTCCTCTGTCTGTCATCACCACCTGAATTTAATAGAACCCAACTACAGAAGCCATAAATATGGAAGAATAAAATTTAGTGAAGAGGAAGAGAAATGTTAGGAGCTGTGCAATATATAAAACAGTAAAATACAAAGATTATAAACTGTGCTGCCTTTGAAAGTAACCTTAAGATTTTAGTGTCTATCTCTCTATATAGAGAGTATATATTAACAAAAGAAATTATTTCTCACCATGAAGTCTTTAAAATGAGCTAAAATAATAAATTCATAAGGTAAAAATTGAATATAGTGTCCCTTTCAAAGGACCATGTTACTTAATAATAGTTTTCTAAAGAATATTGGTAAAGGAAAGATTATTATTGATGATGATGTGAGGAGGGATAGTGAAGGGCTTCATAGGGGTCCTGTTCTGGTAGTTTCAAGTATCAGGAACTCACATCAAACCATTTTAAGCAAAAATAAAACAAGAAAAAGAGGGAGTCATTTCCATTAAACTGAACACACCTCAAAAGGTCAAGCCAGGAAGGGTGAAAGCCCATCTGTGTGACCATGCATTGCTTGGTGAAGGCATCACACGCCTAGAGTTGCTGGATTAGCAACTGCGATATACTATTTTCATTTCTTGTTGAATCTCAGAAAAATAATGAGTGTGTTTTTTAATATTAACTTTGTCCCATGTGATATTAGTGCAAACATAAAACTATTATTTGTCTTACATTTGACTTTACAGGGAATGCTGGGTTTTGTTTTGTTTTGGGGGTGTATTTCTCTCTCTCTCTCTCTCTCTCTCTCTCTCTCTCCTCTCTCTCTCTCTCTCTCTCTCTCTCTCTCTCTCTCTCTCTCTCTCTCGTGTGTGTGTGTGTGTGTGTGTGTGTGGTTTTTGTTCGTTTGTTTGCTTGTTTCTGGCTACCTTACTCATACACAGAGATTTCAGTTATTAAGAAAAGAGAAGCAGTTTGGAAGAAGATGGGCGATAGGTTGGGAAATGCTGGGGAACCCAAGAGGGGAGGTTAGGGATGGATCTAATGATGATGCATTGCTTATGTGCATACAATTTAAAACAGAAATGGTCGCAACTTGTCCGAATAAGAAAACAGTGATAAAAATCTACAAATACCAATGAGTGAAGGACTGTGACTTTCTGAAGATATTGAGAGCGAGAAGGAATGCAAAACTGAACCTGCTTAAACAGACCACAGTGCATGAAATTGCACATAAAGTATACAAATGCCAAATGTGAATAAGAGACCCACTAGAAGACAAAGGAGGAGCAGGTTCTGAAGAGAGAATCTGACCGTGGATTTCCTCTCAGGCCCTGCTGCCCCACCCTCTTTCTGGTGCACAGCACTTCCCATAGCTAAGTGTACCCTGCAGACAGAGTAGCTTGGCCTGAGGCCCAAGGCTATATATTTTTTCCTTTCCTGGAGACAGACTGAAGTATCTATTCTTATCAAGCAGGAATGGTTTTTAACTGTGTGTGGTTGGAGCCTGGCCACTGAAACAATTAACTCTGCCAAGGACTTCCGATCAACTTTGTTACCTACTCCTAAGACACATGGGGAGGAGCAGTCTGTTGGACCTGACTCTGACGTTAGAATTGGTGAAGCTGTCCTCAGAGGGAGTTACCCTGAAGAGGAAATTTATAGAGCAACAGTACAGGATGTCGAAAGGTGGGAGGAGCTGTGTCCTTGATAACCTACTGATGAGATTATGTAGGAATCCCCCTTCTTCTGGACGTCTTTGCTGTGCAACTGACAGCATTCCTTACTGCTACAATGTTTCAAGTGAAGTGGGTCTTTAAAATTAATAACTGACCCTGGTGCTAGCATGTCTGGTGGGGCCTGTTGGTAGCAAGCCCTAGGATTGTAGGTAGAGCTGGTGGTCCTGGGTGGTAGCAGACCTCAGCCCTGATGTGACTTGGGATGCTGGAGTGGCGGGGGGGGGGGGCTCCCCTTTTCTGCAGATTAGAGGAGGGAGGATAGGAGAAATAGGGAGGGAGGGTAGGACTGAGAGGAGAGGAATGTAGGGGCTATGACCAGGATGTAAAGTGAACAATTAATTAAAATTTAAAAATAAAATTAATAATAATTGAAAATATTCTGACATGCAAAGATTTTTTTCATTAAAAGCCAGCTTATGGTATGAATATTAAAGTGGCTTTTAAAATTTTGTTTGCCAAATGACTATAAAACCAAAGTATGCAAGCATTATTATATTTTTTTTACTTCGAAGATAGAATTCTCTACAGTCAAACAAATGCAAACACAGACTGTTTACAGTTAAATTTTTGGGCAGAGACCCTGGACACTCATAGTTATTAAATGGAAATAGTGTGTTTTTAATTTTAAAGTATATTTTATTAATTTATT
This sequence comes from Acomys russatus, assembly GCF_903995435.1. Lineage (NCBI taxonomy): Eukaryota > Metazoa > Chordata > Mammalia > Rodentia > Muridae > Acomys > Acomys russatus. Next base: position 15,563,914 of record NC_067164.1, on the reverse strand, counting down.
CATATTACATATCAATTGTTAGCCCATCCTTTGTATCCTCCCATTCCACCCTCCCTCCCATTTTCCCCTTACTCCCTTCCTCTATGACTGTGACTGAGGGGGACCTCCTCCCTCTGTATATGCTCATAGGGTATCAAGGCTCTTCTTGGTAGCCTGAAAATAGTGTATTTTTTAAAGCTGCAATTCTTTTATGCAACTTCAGCGTTCACATCATAAGTTGGCCTAGATATGGATTCCGAACTATCATTTTGAAGTTTTTCTTGCTGGTGTTGGCTTTATACCTTGGTACAGTAGCACCCCCGTACAATTGGGGACTGGCACTATACATTGTTAGGAGTGACACACTAACAATGAAAAACAAGATATTGGCGGAAAGATCATTGTACGATAATGCTAACAGGTTCACATGTTGGAGTTGACTTCCCTCTGCTTCTGACGTGAGCAGATGACATTTGTTGTATTCTACATCTGTTTCTGGCTCTGATCTTAGGCCTCTCCACCTACTTTTAGAAAGGCAGCTGGTGATCTTATACTGACTTCATAATTCAACACAATATTCCATTCAGGAAGAATGCCAAGTTTCTGTACAGACTCACTCTGTGTTTCCTATTACTTCAAAACAATATGTTTCTTTCTCATTTCTCAATGTCAGTGCACTATAAGGAAATGTAGTGTGGTTTATTTTGGTTGGTTATCTATCTATCCATGAATTTTAGCTATTCACATGATCTGAATGAAATGTAACCTGCGTTCCCACAGACTAGGATGGGTACAGGAAAAATGTAAGCAACAATCACATGGGGCCAGTGGTACATGTATTAGGATTAGCCTCTGAGGCATATATACATATAAGCCAATCAGGATGGTGGCCTAACCATGGTAGAAGGTTCGTCCCTTACTTATTAGTTCAATCTGGAGTTGTTCTGGAGCTCCTGTGGAGCCCCACACTCCTAGAATGACCATACTCCTTCTCTGTAACCGCTCTGCCGTGCTCGGCATCTGCCTTCATTCCAAGGCTCTCCTCCACTTCCTGGTATTGTCCTTCAGCAGCAGAAAGGAATGCTGAGTGGAAAGCCAAGAGTGCACCCAGGAAGTCCAGTCACTTTCCTTTGCAAAGCCGTTGGGAACCCCTTCCTTAGAAGCTTGCACAGGCCGTCCATGAAAGTCATCAATGTATAAACAACGCTTCTAGTAGGTTTCTCTACCATATCATAAGTAATATGTACTCTTTTTTGGTTTTTAAAAATGTGTTTTATTAATTTATTCATATTACATCTCAATTGTTATCCCATCCCTTGTATCCTCCCATTCCTCCCTCCCTCCCATCTTCCCCTTACTCCCTTCCTCTATGACTGTAACTGAGGGGGACCTCTTCCCCCTGCATATGCTCATAGGGTATCAAGTCTCTTCTTGGTAGCCTGCTATCCTTCCTCTGAGTGCCACCAGGCCTCCCCATCCAGGGGAAGTGGTCAAATATGGGCCACCACAGTTTGTGTGAAAGTCAGACCCCACTCTCCACTCAACTGTGAAGAATGTCCTGTCCATTGGGTAGCTCTGGGCAGTGACAAAGATCAAAACATCAAGTGACACCACATGCTGGCAAGGATGTGGAGAGAGAGGAACACTCCTTCATTGCTGGTGGGAATGAAAACTAGTACAGCCACTTTGGAAATCTATCTGGCGCTATATCAGAAAGTTGGGAATAGGGCTTCCTCAAGACCCAGCTATTCCACTCGTTGGAATATACCCAGAAGATGCTCCAGCACACAACAAGAAAATTTGCTCAACCATGTTCATAGCAGCCTTATTCATAATAGCCAGATCATGGAAACAGCCTAAGTGTCCCTTAGTAGAAGAATGGATAAAGAAACTGTGGTACATTTACACTATGGAATATTACTTAGCTATTAAAAACAAGGAATTCCTGAAATTTGTGGACAAATGGATTGAACTAGAAATGATCATAATGAGTGAGTTAACCCAGAAGCAGAAAGAGGCAAATGGTATATACTCACTTCTATCTGGACACTAGCCAAGGGGCATGTCCCATGAATGTCTTCACTTATCAGGAACGTGGGACAGAGGGGAGGACATCCTATTGGGACTCCAGGTGAGAGATGCATGGGAGAATGGGGAAATAGAAGGACCCAGAGGGTCCTAGAAACCTACAAGAAGAACATTATGATGGGCGGATCTGGGCCCAGGGGTCCTGCTCAAACTATGGCACCAGCCAAGGACAATACGTGCAGTAATATGTACTCTTTAATCACAGTGGAGAGGGGAACACATTTCCCTGAGCTTACTGCTGTCTTAGATAAAATGGCAGCCTGCTCCTTGGAAGGAGAGGTTAGATGATGAACTTAGGTCCTGTCACCATCCCTAACACAGGGTGGTGCTCGTCTTGTGCCCTGAAGCTGTATTTGGGTCAGATACAGAACTCAGTCAAAACATGTGCCTTTCCACTTTTACCTGTCTCCTTTCAGACAATAGGGACTTCATCTGAGGTAAGAGGCAAGTTGACGAATAACTACATTTTGACTTCCTGTATGTATGACAAAGCATAAAATATGTCACTTCCTTCTTGAAAATCACTTGAGTGATTAATAACATAAGTTATACCATATTTCGTAAGTTCAAAATAGTGCTTTAGCACTGAAAAAATCTTCATTTAACATTAAAAATAGCTGTACATGACTGAATTGTTCAGTTATATCTTCCCTCAACCAATACAGAGTAATGTTATGGTTTTGAAAAATAATATATTGCTATCAGCAAACTAGTGGGTAGACAAAAGGGTACAATGAAAACATTTCCAATATAGTCATTAATGTGTGCCAGTGTGCCAGGGTAAATTTCAAAATTTTGCTTTTCCCCAAAAGGAAAAAAAAATCACTCTAAGAATATATGTCATTTGATATTCTGAGAACAAATTATTGATGTAGTAAAGTCCCTTCCGGTGGAAGCCTTTTAACCAGTAACTTCATCAGTTTCACAGTTCAGAGTAACCCTAACTGCCCTTACACTCAGATTTCTTATATGAATACCACTTCCTATATACCTCAGCCTCTAATAAAAATAAATGTAGGCGTCCTGTTTATATTAGCTACATCCAACCTGGCAATATACTCCAACACATGATTAAGATGAGCATCAAATTCTAAATATGAAATAAGTGGAGTCTTATGTACTATTGGATAAATGATTTCATATGAATTAACTGGATCCATTATTCTTCAGTCTACTATACTAAAAATAGACCATTTATTCTCTCGACACTTATGCATAATATACGTGCCTAGTCTCATGCAGGCATCCACAACTGGTGCGAGATCATGATTGCAATGGCTATGTCATGACCTGAAGTAGCATTTCATGGCTGTTCACCCTGTTTTCCAGCTCTTAAATTCTTTCCACCCACTCTTCCATGTTATTTCCTGAGCCTTAGGGAGGATTTGTTTAGGGTAAAGCACCCAACCATCACTTATTTTCAGCAAGCTGAGCAACCATACATCCCTGAATTCACTGTTGTTCATCATATAGAGGAGCTTATGTGAGTAATACTGAGACTAGTGTTTGTCTATGGGTATAGACATAAATATTTTAGAAGGTAGCTTGTTGCCATGACAATTTAGCTGATCAGTAGCACTGTTACCTCTCCCAGGACCCAAGACCTTCTCACTAATGGGTTTTTTGACTGGGTTTATGTAAATTCCCTTTTATGGAGTAGGCCTTGTATTCAAGCAAAGAGTAATTGGTTATTGCCATAGTGGTTGTGCCACTATTGCACCAGTAGGTACCACTTACCTGGTATTATAGTTCATATGGTTTTTAGCTAGGTAAGCTCATTGATGCCTTTTCTCTAACAGAAGCCTGGATACCACTTTCTAGCACACTGCAATCTAGCTGGCAGGGAAGAGGCTTCTAGACCCATTCCCACTTAATTTCAACACCACGAAATCAAGATTTGTAGTGCCTGTAACAATAGGAGCGTCTCCTTCAGTTCTGGTGGTCAACCAAACACAATGGCAAGAGTCTTTATTGTTTGGGAATCAGTTAGGGTATCCCTTATCAACAAGAAGATGTCATACATCTTGCACTGTGTTTTTTATTCAATAACCCTAGCTTCTAGAAGGAGCTTTATCCAGCCATATGAGGGATCTCTTCTCTAGTTTTTTTTCCCCATAAATTATACATTGTACATTGTTTACAAGATAGTTTACTTCCATATAGGTTTTCTATAACCCCTTCAGTTTGATTATCCCTTCTCTTCACCTCCTTGTCTCCCATATACACTACTACCCTTCCTTGCCTGCACCTTTCCACCTCAGTCATCCATATCTCTATGCTCATATCACCTATACTTTATTATACCCTCACACCTAAGGAACCCCCTTTCTAGTAGCTTCTTTCTATAATTCTGGCCTCTACAGGAACTCTTGAGCACACAACGTTGCAGAGTTGTATCTAGGAGCCACGTATGAGAAAGAATATATTTGTGGGGAGCTATGAGTGGATAGAAGTGAATGGTGTATGTGTGTGTGTGTGTGTGTGTGTGTGTGTGTATGTGTGTGTGTGTTGGGGGTTGATTTTGTATACATGCGGAGGCCAAAGAAGAGTGTTCAGTGCCCTATTGTGTCATTTAACTTTATTTCCTTGATGCAGAACCTCTAAGTGAACCTAGAGCTCGGCCGGAAGTTTGGTTTCTTTCTCTGTGTCACTCTGTCATACTCTATAGTCTCTTGCAACAGGATCTCTTTAAATCTGGAGCTATTCCAGAAGTTCTTCTCTATCCTCCTCACGCATAACCAGGGCACTGAGGTTACAGGCATGTAGGAAGCCACGCCCAGTTTTGACACACGGATGCTGAGGTTTGACTCAGGTCTTCGTGCTTGCACAGAAAGCATTCTTAGCAGCTGAGCCATCTGTTCAGCCCAAAGTATAAGGAGTATTCCATTTCGTAAAAGAAGTGGCCAAGGGTTAAAGAGGTCTGTCATCTTACATAAAACTACAGTTAGATGGGACGTCGTCAAGATCTAAGGATAAATGTGTCTGATTGTAGGGTCCGTGCTAGTTGGTCACAGAGGCACGCACTTATTCTTAATGTCCCAGGAGGCAGAATCAGGGGAATTGCAAGTTCTAGTCTCGCCTGGAGAACACAGTCAGACAATGAGACCCTGTCTTGGCGAGAAAAGGAAAGGTAAATAAAATCTATGCTACTAATCACTGCAATGTTATACTTTAAAAAACACATACTAAGGCAATTTAATTATGAATGGATATACTTCATGGCCCCAGAGATGGCCAGAATTATGATGGTCTGAAGTTTTCCAAATGTTTGACACTGCCCACATTCAGAATCATGGGTAAATAAGACTGTGCAGAAAGAAGTAAAAAAAAAAAAAAAAAAAAAGACAAAAGTGTCCTTGGTTTTAAAGGGTTCATCCCCCCCATATCTGCCTTTGTACCATAAATGCCCCCCTTTCCATTTATTGAAGAAAAAATGCAAAATCCAGACTGGAAGTGTCCGGGCAAAATGAAGTGTCTCTCTGTAGTAAACCCTCACCTGTCTTCATTCAGTCATCAGGCTTAATGATATGACAACACTTTTTGCATATTTGTATTAAACATTGCCACTGACAATTCTGCCAAACAAGACCCTTTTAGAGCCAAGAGCTAATCCATCAGTGTCCTATCTGTAGACTAGCTATCACAACCAACCTCTCACATTCTCGAGTATGTGGAGAGACTTGAGGTTGGACAGCAAAGCTCCGTACAGGTGTAGTTTCCAGCCCTCACTATGGGTTCTCAGCTCTTGAAAAGCCACTTTTGACGGAAGCTCTCTGTTTGATGTGGATGGTGGTAAGAGTTATTTTTACCCTGTGGGGAGAGAGAGAGAGAGAGTTCTCTCTCAGTGAAAAGAAAATTCCAAGCTAATGAGTTAGAATTGGGATTGGGTCAAAGTGAAGTACAGTATAGCTTTTTAAACCAAGTAGTCATAAGCGTCGCTTGTGCCAGTATGTGTTGGGCAGGGCTGGGTGTTTCTCTATATTTGTGAGAGGTTGAAGAGGTGTGAGCAGGGTATGTGATTCCTTTCCTCTAATCCCATGTGGTTAAAGCTTGGTCATCAGCCTTCTTGGCCAAGAGACTGTAACTTCACTGCTGCCACAAAGGTGGGGAGGAAAATGCCTATTCATTAATGTCAAGACTCTGCTTCAGATGGCTTACGGGCCTCAGCACAGCATTCAATAAACCTCTATATAAAGCGTGAGTCAGACTTGCTCCTGTCAAGCTTGTTTTAGACATCAGTGCACTTTATAGAATAGATTCCTTTGGGGTTTTATGGACTTGAAATGGAAATGAACATACCTTCAGGGTTGGCTTTTTTTTTTTAATGCCAGTAGGTGAATGCTATTAGTGTCCAACTTATATTTTATGTTTTAATTCACCAAAATGTTTTCTTACCTAAATTTAGAGAATTTAGATTATTAAATCCAAAGGATATCTGTGTCATTCTTTCCTACATTTCTTCATGTGTTTGTATCTATATATGAAATGTCCATTTAAAGAAAATAGTTCTTTGATGCAAATAAAAGTAAATTGTGTTTATAATTGTATTTTCTCTCTAGCTATTAGTTATACTTCTGGTTGATTCCTTACTTTGCTGTCTCACAAATTCAAACATATAGCAATGATTTTACCTGCTATTGGATGAGAGACCAGCCAAATATGGATAACTATAGTATCAAGTGGCTGTACCCATGTGCCTGCCCATATTTTCCCTAGCACATTCCCCATTCAATTGTAATCCAACACAGTGAAGAACTACATTAACTGTTACTCTAACAACATGGCCAGGAATGGTTATCATAAAATGTAGTTTTGTCAATATGACAAAAGTTGATTTTTCAGTTAAGGCCACGGGGCAAGTGATTTAAGTTTATACACTATAAATTCTACACCTCATGATCAGAGAATCATAGATTATCCAGGGTTAACATGGTAACAGTTATTACATAACCAGCCTCTGTACTGTGCCCTTGCTGCCTGTCCACCCACCCCCTTTCTGTTTTAGGATGCAACTAGGAAAAGACTATCCACTTTTATCTTCATGAATATACAGTCAGGCACAGTGGCCACCTCCCCGGACAATAGTATAAAACTATTGTACATTACTATGAGTGTTGAATATGTTGGGAGTCATTCTGAGCATATATATGGTCCTATTATTTACTAATCAAACTGAACTCCATATGTTAATGATTTGGTTATAGTAATCACCCCCTGAAAAGGTGTGTGTGTGTGTGTGTGTGTGTGTGTGTGTGTGTGTGTGTGTGTGTGTGTATGTGTGTGTGTGTTTTAATACTGGAAGACCTATTGGGGAAACAGAAATGACTGGGTTCGTTTTGTCGCTCAATAGAGCCGGGGCTGGAAGGCCTTGATGATCTGGCTACAGTGTACAGCAACGTTGGCCAGCAGCTGAACGAGACAATGCGGCGCCGCAGACACGCGGGAGAGAATGATTACAACATCGAGGTGCTTCTGGGAGTGGATGACTCTGTGGTCCGTTTCCATGGCAAGGAGCACGTCCAAAACTACCTCCTCACCCTGATGAACATCGTGAGTAGTGACTCCTCTGTGAGGCTTTTGCTCATTTCAGCCTCCTGTTTCGTTAGCGTCCTTGGACAGTGGTACAAGAACCTTACCCAAAGCCTGTGCATAACAAAGTTTAATCCAAATTCTGATCTATACCTTTAAAGTACAAAAATGCAGTCAGATGAAGTAAATGTTTCTTTTGATCGGTCTACTAGTTTCTTCTGTTACCAAGTAAAAACTCACATGTTTTAGAAACCATATTGGATAAATTTATACAATGGTTTTGATTTTCACTTTGTTTATGGAACAATTAATACTCTGAAGACTGTTCACTTGCTCTGGATAGTTAAATAGTGCTTCCCAATATTGCTCTGTGCCCCAAGATGATGGATGATTTTTTATTTTATTTTATTAATTTATTCATATTACATCTCAATGGTTATCCCCTCCCTAATGATGGGTGATTTTAAAGATAAATCAGAACTTTTAAACAAATGCACTATTTTTAAAATTCTAGGTAAAAGGTAACATATTTACAAGCACATAGCCACTGGCTCAGCAATTGCTAAAAAGCTCTTTAAGTAATATGTACTTTTCTTTTATGAGCCTTTAATCAAGGCAACTTTGGCTTCATTTCTAATTGCTGTCTTTTGAATCTTTGAAATTGGCCCAGGTCAGTCGCTAAGAAATAAACAATGATAACACATCCAAGCCACCTACTTCTGAGAGATAACTGAGATGGTGGCCCCATTTCCCTTCATGTATTTGACCCCATGGCCATTCTATAATACATGGTATACTGATCTTAAGCTTTTTTGTAAATCTCTTTCTTCTCTCTGCTTTTTGGTGCTTGATTTTATTTCTTTGGGAATCTGTACCACTCACTTTTTTTCATGTGTAGTATATTTTATACAACTATGAAGATATGTATTAGATATGGAAATTCTTAATTTCATTAATAATTATTTCATGGACACCAATATTTAAGGTTGTTAAATTTATTTCTGTTCATTGAGATGCCAGTTTAATAACCTTATACTTATTCCACGAGTCTATGAGGTTCTGAAAGTGTGCTCTGCATCACTCTACTAAGCTCATGGTCAGTGTAGTGGAATGAAGTGATATTATTTGAATTCATAGCCCTTCCCTTACTGCTGACATTCAGAACTTCCTAGAGAAGGAATAAGGGGGGAGGGGAAAAAATCTCATTTACGGTAGGTTGGGTTGAATTATGGTAGCCCATAAATGCTTTGCCAAGGAGCATGTACAAACAAAGACCAAACACTAGAATGCTACTTTCTGGACCAAACTTTTAATTTAAAGACTTTCATATAGAATCCATACCTTAGCATATTATTCTAATGAAAACTCTTCTTTCTATATTTATTTAAAATCATTGTTAATGGATTAGATTATCAATCTTCCTCTTTAAAGGTCTTACATGTTTGGTAATAGTGTTTTTATACATCACTTTCTCCTGGTCCACTTTCTTTGCCTCTTTAATGCCTTCCTGCTCAATATTCACTATGAAAGAATAAAAGAAAAGCCATACAAATAACTATGAGATTTCAAGATCAATAAAAAGGAACCTATCCACCTTGTTTTCTAGTGTAATAATCCAAAAAAAGTTAAAATGCACAGTTATTAACAGTTGGTATGAAGATTTGAGTTACTTTTCCATGGCTCTGATAACACACCATGATCAAAACCAACTTGTGAAAGAGTTTATTTTGGCCAATGGCTTCAGAGGGAAAGTCCATAAAAGCAGGCAGAAATGCCAACAAGCCGGTGGAGCGATAACTCTAACTCGTGTCAAGTTGACACAAAACCAGCCAGTTCAACCCCGTGTAGGTTTGTCTGTGTGCTGAGTTAAAGGGTATTGCAGGGAGACAGGGTATGAGAGACTTGGAAAGAAGATGAGGCTAACTTCAGAAAAAATGGACACAGCATCCTAAGGCTTGAGAATGTTCTTGCTAATAAAGAGCTGTAACTGGTTTCAGAGGTGATTAGTGCTTCTTTGGTGTGGGTTTTAGAAGCAAATTCTGGCTGCAGTAGGATGACTGGGAGGCTCTTCTTCTTTGCCTCCTCATTCAACCTGTTCCCATCTCAGTACCTGTTTTCATGTCCCATGAGCTTGCCCCTCCCTCTTTCTTCAATACTGGGACTCAAACCCAGAGACTCATGCATTCTTTGCCAACTACTGCTGAACCCCATCCACAACTCCATTCATTCCTTCTCACATTTATATTTTCCATCCTTTTAGCCCTGTGCCTCTCTCACTAGAATACATGTCTGATCAGAGCAGATTCAGACTCATTTACTGTTCAGTTCCCCACTCCTCAGACACTGGGGGAACATGTCAAAGTTTGAAGAGAGTGTTATAGACCATTATAGTCTTGCGTAGCATTACAGCTACTAGGAATGTTAGGTTGGGGTTGAGAGAAGTCAGTGGACTTGGTTGAAGGACACCTGTCTATTCTAAGTACCAGGATACCAAGATACACCAGAGAGGGATGCAGAAGAAAAGTGTGTGTGTGTGTGTGTGTGTGTGTGTGTGTGTGTGTGTGTGTGTGTGTGTGTCTAGTCACATGAGACACAACTATGGAATGGAGAGTGTTAATTTTTTCATAGATCAATTCAGTCGGGTCTAGCCAGATTACCCTGGCTGTCTTGGCAATCAAAGGTCTCTTTAAAAATTCACATATCTATTCATCTGCTTCCCTGAGCAAACAGCAACAGTTATGCCTAACATGTTTTTGTTTTAGTTCACATTTATGAAAACCAAGCACCATTTTAACCACTGTTCACATACGGACTCACGTATTCCTTTCAGTAACTCTGTGATGAACATAACACTGTGGCAATTCATATTTACCAATGAGGAAACTGAGGCACGGATGGTGAAATAACAGGGTCACATAGATTAAAAACCCTAGCTAGACAGGTAGGTGACATGTCCCCTACCACTCTACCACACTGCCTCTCAAGACCTAATTCACCTGAAAGAAAAAATGAGTGTCACTTTGTTGAAGCCAGACAAAGCTGTTCATCACCTAGTCAGATAAAGGTCAGGCTGTCCTGCCAGGGGACTGCCCTGGAGAAATTGTCCTGACCGGGAACAAACCTGGAAGGAATTTTCTTTTCAAGGAAAGAGATACTTGATTGGATTTTTGCCTTTTTGCCCTCTTTATATCATTGGCAAATGTCATTAATGTCAAGGCCATCTGAAAATTGAATTAATATTCTGTTTACCCGTCCTTTCAAGTCATTTAATGAGGACTCTGGGCTCATCCCTGAACTCCTCACTAAATCTCCTTGGCCATACCCAGTGTGGCACCCCTGGCGATATTTTGGTCAACACTATGTGTATCAAATACATGACTTACAGCAACATCTATGCTTTATGCTTTTCTTATACACGACTCACTGACTATACACTCTGCCCTTTTTTCCTCACTCACCTTTTCCACTATTTTTCTTAGTATGTTGAGTGCATAATTGCTTGATCAAAAGTAAATTATTTGTAATAAATCTAGAGTGCAACCTCTTCTGTAAAAAAAAAAAAAAAATCTGAAAGGAGATAACCAAAACAAATGAATGTTGAGTTACCTCTCCTGGTATAACTCCATTCCATATTTGTAAACTCGGAGGTGTGAATTGCTGTTATTCTAAAATGAACTCTGTTCTGCAGGGCCGTGATTTGTGGGTTTGAAAGTGTGCTAAAATGCTTAAATCTATTGGCTGTAGACTCACACGGCCCAGGTTTGCATTCTTGGCTTACTCTATAACTGTGACATTGGGCAAGTTACTTGACAACTCTGGGTCTCAATTTCCTTAGCTGTGAAGTGAAGATAGTATTTTTGAGAGTGTTTCAAGGATTGCTTGAATCAGCACAGGCTAAACTATATGAAACAATGTGGAAAGGTGTACATGATGTTAAGCATGGTAAGTGGATTTTGATGGTGTTGCTTTTACTTTGTAAAATAGGCTTTGTCTCTAAATGTAAAACTATTGTCTTTACAAATGTTATTTTAGTCCCTTCTACTAGGCTAAAGTTGGGAATTCGGTGTGATACACTCTTAGCTCTTTCTATAGGGCACACTCTTAGCTCTTTTATTGCATGGTAAAAATAGGCAGTGCATAAAGGTGGGTCTTTAGGACTCTTATACAAGACTATAATCAGATGACACACAAACTCAAAATAAGAGTTTCCCAATATTTTGCTTTGCTTTTAAGAGTCAAATAAGTAGACATTCAAAACAGGATTTTCCTGTGCTATTTTGAAATTTCTGTTTAACTTAGCGGGAGCCGTCTTATTCGTGGGTAAACATGAGGAGGCCTACAAGCCCGCTGGGGGTGTAGGTGCTCCAAGGTGTAGGGAGCAGCTAATTGTGTTTCTCCCATCCCAAGAGTGCACAGTGCCATCTGCTGGTATATCTCTGCCACCTCTGCGAAAACCTACACTGTCATTTTTTTTTTTTTTTTTTAGTTGGTTGGTTGATTGGTTTTTTTGTTATGTTGTTGCTGTTTTCAGTAATTTTTTTTTTTTTTTGATGATTTTAAATTGCATCTTCCACTTGCTTGATATGTAACAAATTCAAATGGAAGAATTTTGAAATTCTCTTAGAAGTACCATGGGCCATTAGCTTTTCTTGAGAAAAGGTGGAGGGTAATCACGTGTTTTCACAACACTTCACCAAATTCAGACAGGTGTAAAAGGATTCGGCATTTTGCAGAGGATGGATGTGCCATCTTGCTTGATTTGAACAGCCTGTCCATGAGGCAGGTGATTACCATTTGCCAACAAGAAACGTGAGGCCCCGAGTGGTCAGGTAACCACTTTGAAGCCACTGAGTTTACTGTGGAAAAGCTGGCAGCAGCATCCAGGACTTGGAACATATTGGTGTGAGAACACTGTGCCTGTGACCCCGATGGGCATGAGGAGATGAAAAGCTGTTGCATTACTAAGCACATCTTAACACTGTGGTACACAAAGGAATCAGCTTTCCTGGTCCTGGAGATGAAGTATACCGGGTAAGAGCCGGGGCTTTGCATATTATAGACTGCTGTTGCTGGATTTTCTCACTCAAAGACTAGTTTCTTCTAGTGTGAAAATATTGCCCCTGTTTTGATTATTTTAACCTAGGATAATATAGCAGGAATTTGAAACAATCCTATCCCATAACTGATGATTTTTCACTAAAGTAGCCTGATATCCAATGGTCTGTTGTGATAGTAGCTTTTATTAAATTATGCACTTCTTCTGGTGAATGTTAATTTGACTCTTGAAACAGTACCCTTTTACACGGCTTGATTCTGTTGCTGTTGGCATTAAGAATTTTTCCCACTATACTTTATTGGTATGGTGCTGATTTTTAAATTCATTGACTAGAAATTAATGTACTAATTAACGTAGAGTGGTCATATATACTGTATTTTTAAGACTATAAGATACACCTGTCCATAAGACACACCCAGTTTTTAGAGCAGTAAAACAAGAAAAACACTAAAAACAGTAGTTGGACCATAAGACACACCCTAATCCCCACCCCACCTCCACTTTTGGGGGAAAAAGTGCATCTTATGGTCCAAACAATATGGTACTTTTCTATCTCACATGTCACAAGCTGCATGCCGTTATTACCACCAGTTCTTCACTTTGTGACTCTAAGGTCACTCCGCTGTGCCTGTTTTCTGTAGCAGTCACGACTGTGTTTCCTACCCTCTGTCACTGCCTCTTTCCCAGAAGTTAACCCACTTTTCTTCCATATTTCAAGATTTATTGTTCATCCCTTTTGCCTGATTGCTGGCATCACTTTTAACCTTTTGTCAAGAAAGCCTTTACACCTCAGCTCCACTCAGCGAAGCATGAGCCTACCTTTGTGTGTGAAGCCATGCCTCTCATTGGAACAGCTGCCTTACCAAGAGGTCTTGTGGAATGCCCATGGGTCTCTGAATGAGAGCATCAGTGGTGTACGGAACTGTAACACTAAGAATGTTCCTGCTGGATATCCAGTCTAGAAGAGGAGGGTAGAGAGGTTCTGCCTCCAGTTAGGCAGGATGCAGTGGGGTGTAATAAAAGAGACTCAGCTACTGACAAAAATACGTTCTAGAAAGCAGTCTTACGTTGGATTGGAAATTGCCCTTTTGGTAAACATGAGTGGGTTTTATCTTTATTTTCTATAGATGTGGGCACAAGTTTATTGCTTCTTCCATATCACAGCTTTAAGCCTTTGTAGACTTTTCTTCCCACCTCTGTAAACGTCGATGCCTTTAAGGCCTTTCCCTCTATTCTTTGTCTTAAGGCTGAGAAATTTGCTGGGATGAGTTGTGTCCTTTAATTCTCTACACAAGACTATGAGATCGCGCTGTTTATCATGCTCATTTGGTTAAGTCTCAGAGTTGTTATGTACTGAAGGGTTTTTAACCAAGATAGTCTTGAGACTATTAGTGTTCAGTGTCTTTAACCGCTGCATCTCCCGGATTGTTCTGGATATGACACATTTTCAGGGCTCTTCGCCCTCTGTTATTCCTCAAAGGTCATTGTGTTTGGTGACCGCCTCTCTTGTATGTCAGTGCACAATGAGTTTAATCCTCTGGGTGTCCTTCAGCCTAGAGTGAGCCAACCTGTGCATGAGTCGCCTGTCTTTACTCCTATGCAATGCAAGGGTTTATCACGGACTGGTTTCCTTTTACTTTAGCTTTACTATCTACAGCCGGGAACCTGGGAATCTTTCTAATCTATGAATATGCATACATGTGTACATATGTTTACAAATAAAAGTTATACTTTCCCTTATTTAGTATTTCCTAGCTTAGACTGACCTTTCACATCCCATCTTTGGTAGCTTTGTAAATACTGTGTACAATCTGAGTATGTAGTGTGCCACCCATCGGTCTTCATTTAAGGTCTCCAATATTGAAGTTGTTCCATGCAGTCATGCTAGAATCTTGAACCATTTAAATAGAGATTTCTTGGCCCATTTCTTGGTTAGCGTGGCAAGTCTAATGTCACCCACCAGTCAGAGTTTCCTGATGTGTGCATTTCATTCTATGATGATTGGATTTTCCGGCCTTCCTTCTATGGCATTACACTTGGCTCTGCAGCTTTTAGATTTGCCAAGCCTGCCGCCTAAACCCCCTGGATTGAGAGTGAAATTGTGGTTAGTTTTTGTCTCTCTCTTACTTTCTGTTTGGCGTTGGAGCCCTTGTTCTGGGGACTAACTAGTACCTGGAACCCAGCCAGGTACCTCTGCTGTTGTCATTCCTGCTAGCATGTGCCAAGTTGGACAGCTTTTCTTTGCACTCACTTTGCAGGAGCTTAATCAGAAGATATAATTACAGTGTGCTTTAGATTCCCGTCTGCCAGCAACTCACTGTGTGGTTTAGCTCGTGGCTTAAGGTCTGCAGGCTTCGTCTTCCTCTGTATAAAATGGAGTTGAGCTGTGACCTAAGGTTGCTTTAATTCTAATAGCTGCACCATTAAGGCACACAAAATCACTTCTGAGAAACTGTAGCCTAAACTTAAAAATGAAATAATGACATTAGAGTCAGAGTGAGCTCTTCAGACTTGAATCCAGGCCTGACGTCGCTGATATGCGCTTGTACAGTCACCTTAACAACGCATATTCTGAAAGACATCTATCCTGCAGTAGTTCTAAACAAGCGCCGCCCCAGCAGCTCGATCCTGGGGGGACACTGGGAAAGCCACCTACTAGCTGACTCACAGGTAGGTCCCTCAACCAAGACAGCACTGCTGCCAGCCACCTGGGTATGCCTGCTGCTGGCTTTCTTTTCCAGTGTGGTATGGCCACTCACAGGAGGACAGAAATATCACCAGAGTCAAATTCTTGTTTTTTCTGTTGGTGAGTCGTGTTAGCACATGCTCAAATATGAGCCTTCACACGTGTGCACGTGCATGCACACACAATTTGATAAGCCTCTTCTTAACATGTCTATGCTTATTTTTCTCTGTACTAAAATCAGTAATTCACATATCCAAAGACAAAACAAAAGATAAATTCCATCATTTTGGAGATTAGCTTAAAGGGGAAAAAAAAAAACAATGTAAATTGACCTATCTGACTGGAGTGCTTGTGACTGGCACGGCTGCTCTCTTGAATGTTCCATGTGTCTTGAAATCCTCGGCATTGCCTTTCTTATAGCAACTTTCTCCTTTGTCTCCAGGTAAATGAAATCTACCATGATGAGTCGCTGGGAGTGCACATAAATGTGGTCCTAGTGCGAATGATTATGCTCGGTTACGCAAAGGTAAAAGATCTTCAAATGCATGGGCCAGGGACATTAGAGACTAGGTTAGTCAGTAGGAGATTGGGTGGCAAAACTAGCCTTGATCTTGTGTAGCCCCATGACGATACCAAGCTGGGAGGAGACTCTTCCTTCCCTCATGGGAAGAGATTTCTAAACTAGAGCAACTTTTTGATTGAGGCATGTCTCATATAGGTCAGGTTGGCCCTAGTCTCCCAATGAGATCAAAACTCCTGATCCTAAGTGTTGGAATTATAAGCATGTGCTAACACGCCAAGAGTATGCTCTGCTAGGGATTTAACCAGCATTTCCCTGCACACTGGAAAACTCTATGAATTAAGCTACACCCGGACCCCAGGTTATCAGGAATTTGAGGTATAAATGAATAAGTAAGTGAACATGAATGGATGGCATTAAGAAAAAGGAAAATGTGCTTGGCCTGCATCCTTCAGGTTTGTGACCTGTATATGCTCCAATGTGTCTCTGTAAAGGGCCCATGTGTAGGGTAGTTACTCTCAAAACACTCGGAATATGTCCACAAGGAAAAGAGAAGTATCTTTTGTTTTGATTTATTTAGAACAATACTTCAAATGTATATATTTAAAAGGAAAGCACCCTGAATATTTTTTCAGTTAGAGGTTTTTTTGTTTTGTTTTGCTGTTGTTGTTTTTTGTTTTGGTTTTTTGAGACAGGGTTTCTCTGTGTTGCCTTGGCTGTCCTGGACTCACTTTGTAGACCAGGCTGGCCTCAAAATCACATTGATCTACCTGCCTCTGCCTCCCAGTACTGGGGTTAAAGGCTTGCGCTGCCACGCCCAGCCCAGTTAGGGAAGTTTTAATCCTTTTGAAAAAAAGAAAGTTGGATCAAAATGTATCCAGTGGCCATTCTTGTAATATAATTTAAAAACCTGTGTATATCAATATTAGATGTGTTCCTGTCCTTGGAATGAGTTAAATTCCGCTGAGAAGCCTAATTTGGCAGCTTTCATGTTTAAAACAATGAATGTCTCCCATCACTAATCCTCTCTGGTAGGAAGCACCAGGAAACTTGTGCACTTGGGAAACCATTGTTGGCTCTGTTTTTTAACAATTAAATTTTTTTATACAACCCAGCTAGTTTACACAAGAGGGGAAAAAAGGTTAAAGGGAAACAAGTGAACCTTCCGGTCTGAACCAGCTGTTCTCTCTGCCCTCTCCGCCTGCCTGTCTGTCACTCAAGAGGGCGGTCTCCCTCTCCCATTGAGGGTCAATTAGAAACACAATAGTTCAGGTGGAGTCCCTAGGTCAGCTTCCTGAATTCCAGGCCCAGGATGGTTCTACCCAGTCTATCTCAAATTTAATCTCAGGGAGTATCTGTGGTGTGTCCAAGGGCAAAGCCTGCCAAGATTGCTTTCACCTGTGACAAAGCTTACACTCCTTCCCACAAACTGTGAGCCTCTGTGTGTTTGTGTTTATGCCTCAATCAGCCACATATCCCCGTCTACATATAGGCCAGCCCTGATCTTCACCTTCTCTCAGAAGCCTGATGGATTTTGGGAAGCTACAAAGGGACACGCTAACCCCAGCTGGAAGATTGAACAGCCTTCAGTTGGTTATTAAATCATTTGTTTGGCAAACTGTATGATTAGCATAGACCAGGCCAAGCTAAGTTTATTAAGAATGTAAACAATGATAATAACATTTGCTGAAATTTAACAAAACTCAGGGTCCTCTAGCCAATTAGGAGCTCATTTGGGATTCCAAATTCAATTTCTCTTTCTGTTAGAAACACTCTGGGAAGGAGAAACCTTGTGCTGTTAAAGGATTGGCTTCTTTGCCCATCGACTTTTTAACTCCAGACCACATTGGGAACTTAATATTTATATATATCCACTGAAGTTACCAGATAAGAGACCAAGCCCTGTCATTACCATGAAGTTAAAAAGCTATTTTTCCCCCAGGGTGCAGCTGATGTAATTTGACTGTTCCCCATACAATAAAGTTTGATCAGTCCTGCCAAATCTTGAAAGAAGGAATTTTCCTCCTACATACAGAATATTTCTTGACCAAAAGAATACACAAAAATTTTAACTTAGATCTTTGACTTTCCATATCCCTGGAAAAGGTCTCACTCAAGAATCTTTGCCAGTATTTGTATGTAATGTGTGAGACCTAAAATTTGAATAGAACCAGGAAATGTTTTAGATTTCTAAAAGTTCCCCCCAAAATAATTAATACTGAGGGACTTCAGAGTAATGAATCCTTAGATGGAACATGGAACATGTATGTTTTAAGAATTCCTAATCAAAGTTGATCTCCCAGATAATATTTCTGAGTCATTGCTGAAACATCACCATGAAATCCAAATCACAAAATTTGTGTTTAACATATTCTTTCCTTTTAGTCCATCAGCCTCATAGAAAGGGGAAACCCATCCAGAAGTCTGGAGAATGTATGCCGCTGGGCTTGCCAACAGCAGAGACCTGATCCCAACCATGCCGAGCACCATGATCATGCAATTTTCTTAACCAGGCAAGACTTTGGGCCTGCTGGAATGCAAGGTATTACTATTACTATTTAGAAGAAAAACCAAAGGCCTGGGTTTTCAAAAGAAATCCCAAGTCAAGCAGGTTGTGCAAATGCTCACATCTCTTACCACACTCCTCATCTACCAGCCAAGCATACATTTTCCCCTCTGTTTCTTCCAGAAACTTTTTGTAGAATCCGCAATGTTAAATGCCACTTAAACACCATAATAAATGGCACTTGCCTTTAAAATAATGGCCGAACATTTGGAGCATGGAAGAGATGCCATAACACGCAGTGTGATTCCCACTGACTGTTGGGAATGAGAATGGCTCCTGCCAACAATCTTTTTTCCAAAGTCGGCTTACATCTATCTAATAAACCCTCATGTAGGCTGTGGAGAAAGACCGATGGCCTTCTTTTCCACGTCGGTGGAATTTCTGGCTCCCTCCATTAGAACCAAGATATAGAGGGCCATTTACTAAAACAGAAAGACAAGGCAGAGATGATGGGCAGAACAGAATGGTAACCCTAGGCAGTCCCTTCCCACTTTCCCAAGAGAATATGGCTTACTGATAACAGAAAAATAATGTTCCCCTATTTACGAGAATACTCCTCCTCCTCTTCTTCCTCTTCCTTCTCCTCCTCTTTGTTGTTGCTCTTCTTCTTCTTCTTCTTCTTCTTCTTCTTCTTCTTCTTCTTCTTCTTCTTCTTCTTCTTCTTCTTCTTCTTCTTCCTCTTCTGCTTCTTCTTCTTCTCCTGCTGCTGCTGCTTCTGCTTCTCCTCCTTCTCCTTTTAGGCAAAGATCCAGTACTAATTATAATGATGTGTGTGTGTGTGTGTGTGTGTGTGTGTGTGTATGTGTGTGTGAAATAAAAATGATTGTCATTATCTGCAGGCTATGCTCCAGTCACAGGCATGTGTCATCCAGTGAGAAGCTGTACCCTGAATCACGAAGACGGCTTTTCATCTGCTTTTGTAGTAGCCCATGAAACTGGCCATGTGTAAGTTACTACTGACAGCTAGATAGAAAAAAAAAACCAAAATATTTTGTTTATATTATTTTTTCTTTGCCTCTGTGCTGTTGTTCACACTTTGAACAAAACTGAATGCCAGTGTGAGTTCTCATCCTTTGCCAAGTGGCAGGAGCTGAAACCAGTGACGGGTCATGTTCTGAAACTCAATGAGGAACTCTGTCTGCCCGAGCACTCCCGTGCCTTTGATGGCCATAGAATAAGGAAAGTGTTTCATTAGACTGCTCTCAATTTCAGTGTCCATGGTGTCTCCAAGGAAGCCACGCTGATTTTTAAAGACTCTGTCCTTCACAGTATGTGTTGTGGGGACGGAAGGTGAAGTCCAAGCCCTGGCCCTGCAGTTCTTACCCACCAGCTCTCCTTTGTGTTCCAGGCTGGGAATGGAGCATGACGGGCAAGGCAACCGGTGCGGCGATGAGACCGCCATGGGCAGCGTCATGGCGCCCCTCGTGCAGGCTGCCTTCCATCGCTACCACTGGTCCAGATGCAGTGGTCAGGAACTGAAAAGATACATCCAGTATGTGCCTCGCTGCATGTCATGCCCTGCTGCATAGGCTACACACATGACTTCAGAGGTGTTGACCCCAAAGATTCTATAAGGTCATACAGTGGCTTGAGCCTAGAACTTAAGTGTAGTTTTATCTGGGATGGGCTCTCTCTGGGGTAGATTCCTTCTGACTGATGTTCAGACTTGACCTGAGGATGGAGATGGGGTGTTTGTATGGTTCCTGCTTTTAACCCTATTTATACACCGCAGTCCTATTGTGCAGTCTTAGGATCTGCCCATCCACACTTTGTATAGGTTCACTTAGTGACAGGAATATGGCTGCCGCAGCACTACTCTATCCCAGAGTTGTGCTTGCTTCACTTTCTCGGAATCAGTAAAGATGGAAGACGAGTAGAATAAAACCAAAAACCTTAAAATCCCTGTTTCTGGAAACCTGCCCTATGAGCTGACAAAGCCCCAGAGTGTTTGAGCTATGAATCCTTTTCCTTAAAGATCTGATTTCAGCAATGAGAATTGAATGCACTTATTGTTTTCCTCCCCGCAGCTCCTATGACTGTCTCCTTGATGACCCCTTTGAACACGATTGGCCCAAACTCCCGGAACTCCCAGGAATTAATTATTCCATGGATGAGCAATGCCGGTTTGATTTTGGCGTTGGCTACAAAATGTGTACTGCGGTATGTGGCCCCACTGTCCGACGAGGCGTCTTGTCTTGAAATCTGCTATGTAGCTCTTGTTGGGTGAGCTTCGCCAGCTCCCTGGTCTAAGTGTGAAAGTGTCTACCGTTATCTTGATTTGCTGTGGTGACTGAGCTAAACTAGATGCTTCGGTAGCTGGCCTGAATGCATCCGCACGAGAGGTAAGAAGGCGGACAGGTAGATCACAGGCTTTTAGTTTTTAATTACTTCTTTTAGTTTTTGAGATTACAAAATAATTACATCATTGCCTCCTCCCATTTCTTCCCTCCAAAGCCTCCCAAATACCTCTCCTTGTTATTTTCCAAATTCATAACTTTTTAAATTAAAATATATGCTTGTGTGTGTGTTAGTATGTTTGTGTAAGTATATGTGTGTTAGTGTGAGAGTGTATGTATTTGTTTGTGTGTGTGTGTGTGTGTGTACACATACTGCAGAAGTAGGGGCAGAAACATTGCAAGGCTTTTATCTTTAGGATGAAAAAGCCAAGATCGAGAGCCCCTCAAGCCACTTAATCACTCCTGGGTAAACAGGGAGCTAGCTGCACTTTGCTCAAGGTTCTCCAGCTCAGATCTTTGTGTCTTGTTCCTCCCCCGGGTTTTCTCACCTTCAGAGATGGCGTTGAGCTTTTCTCTGGCATGGTGGCCAGTATTCCATATGTCTGTGGCTATAGAAAATGAATATCCTCATAGAACAGAAGAAACTCAAATGGAAAAGTGTGGTGGGACATCCTTATCATCCCATCACTTGAGAGGCTGAGGCAGGAGGATCATGAGTGTGAAGCCAGGCTTTATTCAGCTCCTTGGTGTATTCAGGACCAGCCTGCTCTAGAAAATGAAGCTCCATTTTGGGTGGGTTTACTTTAGGTCTTTACTTTCCAGTAGTTAGACAGTATGATATGGATGTCAGGCAGCGTAGGTCAGATCCGACTAAATCCATGAACTTGAGAACCTACCATATGTGACATCACTGGCTTAGTTTTCTTACACCTGAAGTGTGGACACTGATAGCATTTCTCTCTCATAGTTTATGTGAGGATTCACTGTGGTGATGCAATGCAGGCATCGCTCGTCGTTGCTGCTTCAGAACAGAGGATTCTAATTGGAACCCTAATGCAAGTGTTTATTTCTTGATATGTTAACACCTTAGATATGAACTTGAAATTAAAATACCCCTCGGAGTAATACCATATGAAGAAGGTGTGTATAAACTGTGGTTGGCAAAGGTCCCGCTCTCTGAAAGTTTACATATGCTTTTCCTTCTTTCTCTTCCAGTTCCGGACCTTTGACCCGTGCAAACAGCTGTGGTGCAGCCACCCCGATAACCCATACTTCTGTAAGACTAAGAAAGGGCCCCCGCTTGATGGCACTGAATGTGCTGCTGGGAAGGTAAGTGTGTCTGCTGCGTGGGAACCTCTCAAAAGTCGAGCACATGTCAGTCACTGTGGGACAGTCATCCTTAGGGAAAGTGCGGTGCCCGGGGTTTCCTAATCGCTGAGAAAATGCACTAGCTTCTGAAGCTGCCATCACAAATAGCTCTTGAGGGCAAGAACCAGGTATGCTGAGGTAACTTCTGTATGTGAACAGGCCCTGCTCCCTCCAGAGACTGTAGTGGCTATTGGTTCCTCCCCGTCCCAGTTTTGGCTACTTTCCTCCCATACTATGGCCACGCCCGCCTCTGACATCTGACAGTGAGTGTTTGTTCCCTCTGCTGCTTTCTTGCAAGATCTGAGCCTTTTCATGATGTTTTGAGTCTACCTAGATACCTCAGGATCATCTCCTGAACTTGAAACCCTTAAATGAATCCTGTTTACAAGGAATTTTTAACTAAATAAGGTCACCTTCACAGGCCCAGGCAGTAGAAGCTTTTAACTTTGGGAGGAGCAGTCTGTCTGGCTCACTGCAGCCAAGAGAAAGGCAGTAGGGATGGCAGATCTATGGCCCCTGCGACTAGGGTCTGATTTACTTGCTGGCATAGCATCCCTTGTGAAAGCTGCCCAGAAATAAAGGCATGTGAATTTATACAGAAGACTTGGCCTCACTCCTGGGGGAAGGATGCCCAAAGGTTTTAAATCTCAGATTGTGTAGTTAGTTGAGAATGAATGCTTAGAAGCTGGCTGGATGCCAAGGCGTGCTTCTCTTAAGGGCAAAGGCCCAAAACAAAGGCATGCTAAGAACGCAAGTAGAAGAGCCTTAACTGGTTAGAAATAATAGATTGTACATAGGAACGAATGCTGCCAGAAAAGATTAATGCAACTTTTACTGTTTTAAAAGGTATATTTCAAACATACATGAACTGTTCTTAATGTGAAATATGCACACTAATAAAAATCTGCTATTGCAAGCACTTGCATTCTCTCAGACACTGTGCCAAATACATTATATATAGTATCTATCTTTGGGAAGAGTTAATAAATAAGTTTTTGACTAAAAATCAAAACAATCATTAGTAGAATCTTTATTGGCTTATTAAAAAGTTATGTTATAATCAATTTTAGCATCCAACTCCCCTACATATAATTGTATCATATTATATCTAAGTGTATAAAGTTTTTTAAAGCTACTTTGTCATAATATACAAAAAGGCAACTGAATTTTTTGGAGAGAACATGATCTATTCCCTTGAGAATACACCTGCCAAATGCCGAGCAGTGTTGTCAAGGAACCTCACAAGTAGCATTGTGGTTGTATTGGCCCCACTTTGTTCCTACATGTGGCCCCTAAGCAATTCATGAATTTTTATAGACCTTGATTTTACTTATCTATAAGGTAAAAAATATCATCTAACCCATTTATTTTTCAGATTCATAAATTAATATTCTATAAAGTTAAAGGTGCTTTGAAAGCTGACTATAGTTTTAACTAACTAATTAATTTTGAAGTTGAGACATATATGCATGCCATTGTTTTAAAAGGGGGCACATGAACATCTAAACCTCTCGGGTGATGGATTCAGTGAGAAGTGACACCGAGAGTGGTACCTGTTGGGCAGGCTGGACACTCACTTGTGGCGTACGATTCCAAAACTTATCTGAGTAAATGTTATTGTATGATTTATTTTTATTAATGTGTATCCGTACATAACATGTATGTATATAAGACTGAATGCCCAGTGTCTGTCTGGTGTGCACAGAGGCCAGAAGAGGGCACCTGATTCCCTAGACTTGGAGTTACAGATGGCTGTGAGCAGTCTGGTGTGGATGCAAGAGAGCAGTGAGCACTCATAAGCAACCCCAAATGTAGCGTTTTATTTATTCTTAAAATTATGGATCTTCGTCATCCTTTTGAAAATATATCTTTGTGAAGCAAATGCCTATGGGTGCTTTAAGTCAGTACTTAACTGGAAGAAAAATCAGGAGATGAAGCCCTTCAAATAAGTGTTTCTTGAACAACTCCTTCCCCGACTTTCCTAATTACCTTTTTTTTTTCTTTTTTTTCATTTCTCTAAGTGGTGCTATAAAGGGCACTGCATGTGGAAGAATGCTAACCAACAGAAACAAGATGGCAACTGGGGGTCATGGACCAAATTTGGATCCTGCTCCAGGACGTGTGGAACTGGTGTCCGTTTCAGAACACGCCAGTGCAATAACCCCGCGTGAGTATAACCCCGCAACTCCTGGTGCTTTCTGTTGGCCGGAAAGTGGTTCCGTGTTCTCTTGTGAGTGGGTTTCCTTCTTCCATCCTGCTTGCAAAATAGAGGCTATGAAAAGGTGTTGTTCCCAGTTCACAAGCAGTGTCTTTTGGGTTAACAATGTTATCAAATGGTAGAGAGTAGTCACTCATGAAGGCAGACACTCAGATGAAGAGGAGAGAGGTGGTTTTCTTCTGAAGAACTTGATGTTTCGAACTATCAGGTAGCTGAGTAGAAAGTTTAAAACCACGTGTCCTGTACGCTGCAACGTGTCTGTAAAAGAGGCACAGGGGCATTTGGAGGAAGAAGTACCAACAGTTTCACCGAAGCTCCAGAAGGGCGGCCCAGCTGCCTCAGTGTAGACTGACAGACTGGCAGGGACTATGAAAAGAAAAGGTTCACTTAGCCCGACAGGAAAAGTAGTGGAATTGTTCAACTTTGATTTGCTGACTTGTTCAGCTAGGGTTCGAGCTGTGAGCAGCCCTTTCTCTGTTGTGGCAGAAGGACAGCTCTGAGCATGAATTTTATAAGGACTGATGGCTGCCCACTGCCTCCACAGGAGGCGAGGATGGCAGCATGAGAAAGAGTGGTGAGGCTCAGGAGCACAGCAGTAAAGAGCTAAAGGTTCTCACCATAGCCCATGGTTCCCCATTGATTCTTACCACTCCCTTGTTTGGAAAAATCATTCCATTTTTGCATTGGACATAGATGGAAGTAGAGACACAGGGCTATATGCTCAGTGTTTCTTTGAGTTGCAGCCTCATGTCTTATACATGGTAGAAATACCATTTTTCTTGAGTTCGTCTGCCCGGCTTCCATCTTTGTATGCTTCTGTCGTGAATAAAACGTACCATTTCAATGCTGACTTAGGTTGTGTTTGGGAGTCATTACCCCCTACACAGAGAATGATAAGGGTACATTGAGAGAAACACTCGACATTGGAAGTTTGGCATCATTCAGTCTGTGCTGGCAGCTCGGACACTTGGCTCTCTGCCCAGCAGAACTGCTTCTGGGAGCCTGGGCCTCTGGGCTCATGCCAGGCAGCCTTTGAGGTGTCGTCTTTTCTCTAGGCCCATCAACGGTGGGCAGGACTGCCCTGGTGTTAATTTTGAGTACCAGCTTTGTAATACAGAAGAATGCCAGAAGTACTTTGAGGACTTCAGGGCCCAGCAGTGCCAACAGCGCAACTCCCACTTTGAGTACCAGAATACTAAACACCACTGGCTGCCACACGAACATCCTGACGGTGAGTGGATGCCATTCTATGGTCCCTTAGTGTTCAAGCTTGGCTGACACCAAGCCCTTGCACTTTTGAGCCCTGTGTGGCAACATAGGAAATGGAATGTTTACAGAGGCTAGTCACTCCAGGTTCCCAAGAATCAGTCCTTTCTCCTGAGAGGTATGTTGCGTGACAGGCATGTTATCTGGCAACCAGCCCTGTCACCACCACCACCCCCCTCATGGGAAGTGACATTGGAATCACTTGATTCAACTGAAATTGTCAATGAAGAAATAACCACAGCATGGGAAAATAGTCCATTTACAGCCAAGCCAAGATGAAGACAGAAAAGCAAAAGGGAGGAGGCAGCCATGTATTAAAACAGACTTCATAGCCTTGTCTAAACTAGTTATTAAAAAATATTCTTGGAATTTTTCTTCTAATGTTTCACTTCTTCCCACTAAATTCTGGCTTAGATAGGCTCAAAATGAATTCTCTTGTCACATTTGTTTGGCTGACCAATGTGTATATGCCACTGAATTCTATTGAGTGCTATTTTACAGGAAATCTAAGCATGGACAGGTCAAAGTTGAACACTTTAGAATCAAGGCATTATTTTCTAATATAATTTAGTGAAGTGAGTCACCTATATTATCAACTATGTAGATTCTACAAAGGGCACAGGCATCAGCTAAGTGATAGGGTGAGGCCCAAGACCAATGCAGTCAGTGTTAACAATGATAGTAGAGTGAAATTGGCTTTGAGTCAAAGCTTACTGCTAAGCTAATGTAGGTGACATCAGGGTTTGCCAACATAGTCTGCCTGGGTCAGTCCCAGGCTACATCTGACTGATGTACCTACTAAGTTAATAGAAACCCTTATTATCTCAACAATGGCCCAGTTTACATGACATAAAATAAGGAATCACACTAAAACATACATGCATGGTGGCATTTCTGCACTTTTCATCTACTCCCTATTTTTATTCATCCAGTATTTCATTTGCTTTTCAGGAACCCATATTGAAGTGTTGCATCTTAAAGTAAATTGTGCTGGGCAAACATTCTATCTTATGTAAATAAATAATTAACGCCTTCCTCTTATGCAGCTAAGAAAAGATGCCACCTCTACTGTCAGTCCAAGGAGACTGGGGATGTCGCTTACATGAAACAGCTGGTTCATGATGGAACACGCTGTTCCTACAAAGATCCATACAGCATATGTGTGCGAGGAGAGTGTGTGGTAAGTTCAAAACCCTGCCTCGACAGCATCTCATGGGACATGTTTCAAGTTCTTTTCTACTGATTTGTGGTGTTGTTTGAGAAAGGGTCTCGCTGTGTAGCTCTGGCTAGCCTGGTACTCACAGTATAGGCTGGCTTCGACCTTACAGAGCTCTGCCTGTGTCTTCACCTCCTGAGTTTCGGAATTCAAGGCAAGTACCACCATACCCAGCTCTCAACTCATTCTTATTTGTGAGGTAGCATTGCAGTGGCCATTTCGAAGAGTTGAAAAGATAATATGTGGATTGGCGAAGTTGTGCTTAATTAAAATCAATCTGGTTCCTGCCCGAATCAAGATTCAAGAGCAGTTTTAATTGTACTTCTGACACATCCAGATAATTTTTCTAAGTAACTAATGTCTCTAGATTGGGAACCCAGTCAGGAACTGCATTTGCTTTTAGGATTTTACTAGCGGCAATCTACTATTGTAAACATCCTTTGTTTTTATAGAATCTCATATCTCATACAATGTGTTTTGCTCAGATCCACCCCCTATTCCCTCCCCTCCCCACCACTTATCCCTTCCACATTTACGGGTCCTATTTTTATTTTTCTTCTTAAACCCACTATTTCTACTTAGCGCTGCCTGTGTGCATAGGACCTCTACTGTAGGATGGGTGGCCTTCCAGGGGTCACATCCCTAAAGGAAAAGTATTGTCCTTCCCCCAGAACCTATCAATTGCTTGTGGCCCCTGAGATAGGGGTGGGACTTCATGAACCCCTCTACCGCCCATATGGGATTTTGACTGGCTTGAGCTTGTGGAGGAGGCCTTATACCTGTTGTCACTGCCCCTTTAAGTTCATGTGTGTAGCAGCACAATTGATGTCTACCAAGTAATATATTACTGCAGATTTCCTTACTTCCGGCTCTCAGAATGTTTTGCCCATCTTTCACAGTGATGTCTAAGGGCAGGGTATGTTATAAATGTCCCATGTTGAGCTGAGAATTCCACAGGTTCTTTTTACTCTGCGTGCCGAACAACTGTATGTCTCTGTTTTAAATGCCATGTAATGCAAAAGGAAACTTACCTGATGATGGTTGAGAGTTGTGTTCCTCCACGGGTAGAAGGACAAGAATTGAGGGCGGGGTGTAGTACCTAGCTAGTCATAGAGTTTTGGTGCTATTAGTAGTACCAGAGATGAGCTTCTGGAGTGGGTTTTAAATCCAAGGAGAAAGCAATTGGTGAGTCCTATGCACCTGTGCCACTATTGCACCAGTGGGCATATCTTACTAGGCTAGTCATTATTGTAGCTCACAGAGTTTAGAGTAGGTTAGGACTGTTGAGTGCTTTTTCTCTCCCAGTTGTTTAAGTAGAACTTTGAAGGTTAGCTTACAGTGGTGAAGTGTCCGGGTCAGCATCGGTTTGATTTCTTAGCGTTCTGTGATTCATCTGTGCTGTTTCTTCAGCAATAGGGTCTTACACCATCAAGTTCTGAAGGGTAACCAAGAGAAATAGCAATGACTTGTAATGCCTAGAGAGGTCTTAGGGACTCCATTGACCAATAACTCAAAAAGAGGCCACCCATACCTGACACTGGGCTTTTTATTTGATGCCCTGTAGTGTCTGAGAGAGACATTGATTTCCCTCCCATTATAAAGCCACTATATTTAAGATCCTTGATAATTGTATGTGTATTACATTTTAGTTTAAGTGCCATTTTTAATAAAAAAGTACAATTTAAGTTTGTTTAAAAGATTAATATCATATTTTTCAAATGGTTCTAAATTTTATTACTGAACTCTATGTCACACCCCAAATTGTAGGCAATAAAAAAGTTTTCTCGTCTTGTTTAGTCTTTTTATTCTGCAGTTTATTTTCTTGTTCATACTGAATGGTACTGTAAACATCTACATTAACTAGAACAGTCTTCCTAGCATCCATTTCCTTTTCACTTAGCTAAACTGAAGCACGCTATTGTGTTGCTATAACAAAATACCATAGGAAGGGTAATTATGAAGCCAAAAGAAAACAAAGCTCTTGCTAAATGAATTGAGGTGTTTTGGCCTATGGTTCTGCAATGACCAAAGGTGTGGCGATGAGTCATCCGTGCTAGAAGTTAGAAGGGGAAGAGAGGCTACGAACTGAGGAGGAGGAGGAGGAGGCAGTCACTCTTATACTCTTATGGTGCTTCCTTCCTACCCCCGTTTGCCCTCCCCTTCCCACCCCCCCCAACCCCGTGCACTCTCTCAATAACTATCCCATATCTGTGACAAGGACATTAAAAACTCAGCAGAAGCCTCATGAACGAGTCACGGCAGCTTTTCGTTGAGTTCGTCTTGTTTTGAGAAAGCATGGCACACTATAGCCTAGGTGTGTTCCAGATTTAGATCCTCCTGCTTCAGCCTTCCTAGTGCTGAGATTAGACGGCTGGAAGCCGTGAGCCCACACCTGTGAGCCCACACCTGTGAGCCCACACCTGGCTTCCCCACAATTTATTAGGCCCTGCCTCTCTATACTTTTGATTTGGGCATTAAGTTTTCAACATTAACTGCTTGAGAATAAATATAAATGATGGCAGTCATCATTTTTTAACCCCCGCAGTGTTTAGTACTGAATCTATGCTAGTTCCTCTGGCCATTTTCATATCAGACGTGTAAAGGCAATGGGTTGTCATGTTCCACATTTACCCGCAGGGTCTCCTCAGTCCAGAAAGCCTTCAGTAGTTGCCTCCTGGCTGTGAAAATGTAAGCTCGCCTGACCTTCAGGGCCTTGCCCAGCCTGTGCCATGTAGAGCGGTCACAGCTCTTTCCCCGTTGTGCAACGCCTACCCTCTACCAGCTCCCACTCGTGTACTCTCCATGAATGTAAAATTTCACAATGATTTCCACTTTTTCCACTTTTAAAATGTCTTCTTACTTTGTTCCTTCAGGGCTATGTAAAACTCTCTGGTATTTTGGGGGATTTTATTTTACATCCCAAGTCACTTTTTAAAAGCTAACACCGTTTTACAACTTGTAACATTACTGTGTGCGTTTGTGAAGATGAGAGAAATACGGAAAAGGCACCATGCCATTGATTTGTAGGTTTTTCTCTCCCCAGAATCAACTTCTTTGCTTAGAAATAGTACTAGGAAAAGACTTCATTTTAAAAGACTGATTAATTTTGTTGATTTCACACCAGTTCTTCAAAAACCTGGGGCTTGAAAAATCCTGACTACAGTGGAAGTCTGGCACAAATGAAGGGATCATCATCCTGTGTGGTGGCGTTTGATGCTTGGCACATTAAAATTAGCTATGTTTAACATCTTCTCTCCACAGGAGGTGGGCTGTGATAAAGAAATTGGTTCCAACAAGGTTGAAGATAAGTGTGGGGTCTGTGGAGGGGACAATTCCCACTGCCGAACTGTGAAGGGGACATTTACCAGAACACCCAGGAAGCTTGGTAAGATGTGTGTTCTCCTGAAGATATAGTTTAGAATTTTGGGATTTTTTTTCCGTGAATTTCACAGAAATTAACATATATTTTTAACAAGTAATTTAACTCAAAATAAAGTTCATATTTCATAGCATTCCTTAGGGAAATAACTACTAAATTGAGATAAGGAACACTGTGTTAGTTTTAGTGCTTAGAGAAAAAAAATCTCTGCTGTATGTTATTTTGAATTTAATCAAATGTGTATGGTACTGAAGATTAATTTTGAATATATGTGGCACATAACTTACTGTCTGGAGATGTAAAGTGTTAAAAAAAATTTAAATATAATTTTTAACATATCATTTTCACTTATTTTTATTTTAAAAGTGAATGATTTTATCTTGTTAGCATATGCATGGAGCTATCACTCATAGTGTATTTTAAACAAAATAGAGATATATCATATGAAAATGCAAAGAAAAAATAACAACCAAAAAAATAATCTGAAGTATAATTGCTCATGTTTATGACCTTTTGTGCTTATTACACCCTTTAACCTGAAGTTAAATATACATCAAAATTTAAAAAATGGAATAAAAGAAGCTATTCTCATGCAATAGATAGTATGTAAAAATATTTGTAGTTGCATAAATTATATAAGAATTTCCATAATATTTGCATACAAACATGTCTACAGTATAACAAATATTCACATGTTTCATGAGGTTTACTAAGAATATATTCAGGAAAATAACAGTTCAAAGTCAATGACATCATGTTGTCATGAAGATCCTCTTAAGTCTCCTGTGGCACTATCAGTATACTATCGGATGGGATGACAGAGAGCACAAAGTAATTTGTTTGTGGGGCTCAGAGTCGCGTCACAGGTTAATAGCACTGTTCTTCCAGAGGACCTAGGATCTGGTCCCAGCACCCACATGGTGGCTCACAACCATCCATAATTCTAGACCCAGAGGATCCAATATCCTCTTCTCACCACTGCGGGTACCAGGCATACAAGTGGTGCACAGACATACATGGAGGCAAACCATTTGTATACATTAAACAGGTAAATAAATCTTGAAAAAGGAAATTTGCTTTACTTTAAAGGCATTAAAATGTTATGTCAGCCTTCATCCAAATGGAGCAATCCTTGTCAGATTTTATACAAATTATATGCTGGCTACTTGACTCTGGAGAATTTTAATATCAGATTTGCTCTGCGATGTATTTTGAGTGGCAGAGCTAGGTGGCAACTTCTCAAATATGGCCCCTGGTCCTTTATGTCTTTGCTGTGCCTTCACGATGAATTACCAGGGTTTATACTTTGAAATTTATTTGGAAGCAAATAATACCATTTCTGGCTGGCTGTTTGCATTATTTTAGCAAAGCAAATAGAATTGAAGTTCAAATATTACACTTTTGTTAGAATCAAATATAATTTTTTTTGCTTTGCTATGAGAGGATGAAATATGTTTACTTTCCTGAAGTTAAATATGCTTACTTTCCTGAAGTTAAATTTATCTTTCTATTTGGGGGGTGTTGTTTTGTTTTCAGGATGAATTAATGTAAGGACACCTTTACTTTTGTGATAGTTCTTTCTCGATTTTGTGTATAATGTAAGGACGTCTTGTTTTCCAGACCACCTCAAAAAATTATGCTAAACAAAAGTCAAGGTCAAAAGAACATGTGAAGGGTCCCTTCAGTCACTCAGATTCAAAGTGGGCAGAGATAACGTAGCTTCCATATCTTGTCGTGAGCGTCATCACGGTTGTGCAATAGACTAACTAACCTTTCCCAACAGGCAAACATTTAAGCAAGAGATGCCGTAAGGAACTCAAGTTGCTGGAAAATGAAATCTGCAAGTATTCAACTTCAAATCACCTCCATCATTTTGCATTCCCTCTCAGTCTTACTTTCATTGACTGTTAACAGTTTATCAGCATTTGCTAACTGCTGTAAATGCATTTTTTGACTTGAACATTTAGAGTTTCAGAATATTTCTTATGTCTTACCCAGTAAAATCTCTGTGGCTTATGGGGTAGTCAATGAAACAGCAAGACTTTGGTAAACACAGAACTCCCCACTAATTAACGACATTCTATTTAAGGGAAGACGAGAGGCGCGTTCGTTTTACCCAAAGGAGCTCGTAATATTTCTCTTGCTGAAACAAGAGAAACTAAAAATGTACTGGGTAAGTTGTGGTGCACTGCAGAAAGATGGGCATCCATAAGTCACCTCACACTGATGTGTGCTCCTTGGCATCTTAAGCATGTTGCTTTTAGACATTGCTTACTCAAGCAAACAGTAATAACCATAGGTTAAGGTGCTGAAAACCCTCATCCTAAATGACCACTGCATTTACTTTGGACCCTAATAAATATTATGTAAGAATTGGGTAAGTCCACCTATAGATAAATATTAATTATACATACACAAGTGACAAACTTTTTTCTGATTCCATCAATAATCATATATTTCTATCTAGATTTCTTCTTTGCATACACCCTGGAATATATGAACTAGATGCTCCATAATATAGTAAAAGTTTACATTGCATAATTTCCCATGTTCATTTTTATTTGAGAAAGCATCTTCCTAAACAGCTGATTTAAAACGCAAGAAGCCCCTGCCTCAGCTTCACAAATGCTGGGTTATAGGCAGGAATCTCCTCACCTGGCTCCAATTCATTTTTACTGGATGTGAGATATAACATCCCTGCCTTTCAATTTGTTTTACTGTTGATTTATAGTCATGGACATATTTGTAAGTGATCTTTAATATAATTATAGGGTTTATGATAATATTAAGTTTTCATGTATTAGAATATAAAGTTCCAATAGTCAGTTTAAGGCTATTAATTTATAATTCCTGCCTAGAAGATTGAGGCTGGAGCATTTGTAAAAGTGCTATACATAATACACACTTTGCATTCAGTTTTCCTTTTGTAAATATTTCTTTAAAGTGCCTTCTAAATATTAAAATATTCCAATATATAGAAGCTTAACTACTTGTAGTGCCATGTAGGCAAAAGGAATATTTCCAGTTCACCGCTTAACAACTTTTACTAAAACCCAACCTCACTTAAAAGACAGTTATCAAAACTAGAATAGCACAGAGTGATTCAGGAAAAAGCATAACCGTTTGCCTGAATTGTTGGTAAAATTCATAGGGTCAACAAACCTATGAATTTTCCTCCTCCGTAGAATCTTTTTCCCTCATGCAAGATGTCTCAAAGACGTAGAGCTAATTCCTGAGATGCACCTTTCAGTTTATGGATGCCCTCTTCTGCATGCCGGAGCAGTAAGGATGCAGTGCCGGACTAACCGTAGTATTGCTTTTGTTTTCTCTGCTTCTTCCACTATTCCCTACACATGCAAAGGGTACCTTAAGATGTTTGACATACCCCCTGGGGCTAGACATGTGTTAATCCAAGAAGACGAGGCTTCTCCTCATGTTCTTGGTAAGTGTTCTTGTCTGTTGACACCGCTTTTCCATGCACTTAAACATGAGATGTCAAAGACACTACACATGGGGCACATGTATATGTATGTGTACATGTACGTATATGTATATATTTACATGTACATATACATACATATACATGCCATACTGAAGTTAGTACATAAGCTCATTAGTTGGATATTATGTGAAGTTTAATCGTTTCTCCCAAATATCCTTACATTAAAACAAATATTTAAAACTGAAATGTGAATAAAAATTGGGTTTTATTCACGTGTGACATTATAAAAGTGTTTGTGTTTTTGTTTTTGGTGGTTCTAGAGGTATTTAAGTTATATTTACTTTCAGATGGCATAGCCTACAAGCATTTTCTCATAGTTCTTTTACTAGCTTTTAAAATTCTTATTGTTCACCCTAGACTTTAGATTATCCTTACAATAATTGAATAATTATCTTTAAAGCTTAAGAGAAATAAATATAATGTGAGTAATTTTAATGAAATTTGTTTTTAGTGATGCTAGAATTATGAAGTCTTCTCCCACTTACTGATAGATTAAATGTACAGTTTGGCGGTTTCTATTGTTTTTTCCCACTAGGAGACTATGATATATTATATTCACAGCAGATCTGTAATGCATTAAGAACTCTCTTAATGACAAACGTCCTTTTTATCTAACAATATCAGCTGCTGAGGGATCTGGGAATTTTACCATCATCAGAAAAACTATTGGCCTGGAAATCAGTTCAGCTCTTGAGGATGGCTGTCTATATTTTACTAATCTTTAGAGACAGTTTGTATTAACAAAGTATCTATTATATCCAAAGTCATCTAACCTTCCTGGGAAATGTATAAGATGAGTGAGTTAGAATCTGCTAATCTCTTTGACAATGTTTCCAAATGGGAACATTTGTAAACATTAGTTTTTGCCCATTTTATCTATTTAACTCAGTAGGACTGCTTCTCAATGGTTTAAACGCCTAATGAAAGGAATGGAGAAAGCATTAAAACTAACATTCAAGTTGACTCCTTGATACTAATAAGGAAGAGGAATTATTGGCTTTTATTAATAAAATGGGGGAGGTTTGCTGTGAATCATCAACACTGCCATATGATAAATGTGTGCCCATCACTCATTTTCTTTCACTTAGCTATAAAGAACCAAGCCACGGGTCACTACATTTTAAATGGCAAAGGGGAGGAAGCCAAGTCACGGACCTTCATCGATCTTGGCGTGGAGTGGGATTACAGCATCGAGGATGACATTGAAACGCTCCACACAGATGGGCCCCTGCATGACCCAGTTATCGTTCTGGTACGTGCCGTGCAGCATGTTATATTGGTGGGTTTGTTTATAATTTTATAATTTAACTTGCCTGAAAACATGCTTAGCTAAAAATATATATGGCTGGATATTTTCTTGTTTCTCTTTTTGTAATTCTATTTCTGTCTCCCTGTTCTGTGTGTGATGTTCTCACATAGGTGTGATATTTTACTTGAATGCCAAGTAAAAGGTAGCAGAAACAAAAAGTGGGATTTTATACATATTTAGTCACAAACTTGCCATTTTGATGTCCCTTCTAATTAACTATTATTTACCTTCTGTATGGAGAACTTCCTTTGGTAGTTTTTGTGGTATGAGTGTATTATCAATGAATTCTCTATCCAAAGTCCCAGTATCTCACTCGTCCTCATTCTTGAAGGATATCTGTAAGAAGCATAGACTTAGAGTCTTATTAGTTTTGATTTAGAGATATATTTATACTTACTTTCTGTAAGCATGTTATTTATAATATACAGTGAATATACTACACGAAGAATTCTAAGTCAGTAGGGTTTTTTTTTTTTTTTTTTTTTTTAAACTATAAAAACAGGGAATGTGGTCTGAGAAAGTACCAGAAAATACCAGAATTTTCTCCAAGAAGCCACTGGCATGAAAATCTGCTAATTATTTAGGTGACTATCAATGTTTTGGCAATATTGAAGTCTTTGTGTTAAATGCTATGCTGATTGTGTTAATTACTGGAGAAGCAACCATTAGCAGTTGAGGGATTGTCAGTGAGAAAGATCTGGCCACCTGCAGCAGCAGACCATACGAGCTTTATTTGGTGGATGTTTGTAAGTGCAGCCCCAGCCCCAGGAGGAGTCTGCCAGTCTGGGAGCCCTGTTCAGCAGCCTCAGGAGAGTCTTCTTTGAGGATTCTTGGGGGAAGGAAGGCTTGGAGAGTTCCTTATAGCCACTGTGTGCTGACCTAGCCGATAGGGGGTGCTGTTTCATAACATTATATGGAGTAAGCAGTCTCTAGGTGAGCCTAGAACAGAATGGAGCGGCCTAATAACGTACACACAATTACCGAAAGATCAGATGGAACTAAATGTGCGATAATGTTCAAAATGTAAAGTGGTGGCCACCTTCCGGAACTTCGGAAGGCATTGTTGGAGCTACAGCTAAAACAATTAGAAGTGTGAAAGCCATCCAAAGTGTCCAGAAGCTTTGGAGTCCTCAGCTCGCAGCCTCCTCTGAAGAAGTATGCGACTAAGGGGATGACACACAGGAGTGCTTTGTCCTTGTTGTCAGAACGTTTGTCTACTAGACTCCAGTGTGTGTGTGTGTGTGTGTGTGTGTGTGTGTGTGTGTGCGTGTGTGTGTATCTGATTTCTATGAGATCTCTGAATACGGGAGGCCAAGTTTCTGTAGCTGTTTTTTAGGATTTCACATTACTCTTTAGTTAATGTGAGAATTAATTGATTTTATTATGATTTTGCCCACATTCACTCCCATTATCCTCCCTTGCTTCTTCCCACATCCGGTCTCTTTCCACTCTGGCCTGCTTTCTGCTTTCGTGCTACAGATACACATCTGTTTTGAGACTAAACATGCTACAATGTTTGACCTCCTTTCCCCACCAAGGGCACTGCCTTGCTCCCCCTTCCCTCTGGAAGCCTCCATTCCCTCATATTTCCCCTCCGCATTCATGTCATTCATCCAAAACAATAATTTTCCTACACGTGAGAAATGAGGAACACATGCATGCAATATTTGTCTTCCCGAGCCTGGCTCATTTCACTTAGCGTGCTCATCCGCTTCTATGCATTTTGCTGCGAATGCGACGTAAGTTCATTCTTTACGGCTAAATATAACCCCAATTTCATATGTACCACATTTTTCTTTATCTGGTCATTGGTCGATGGACATCTAGGTTGGTTTCATATTGTGAATATTTTGCTGCAATAGGTATGATGCGTGTACCTCTGTGGATGTTTAGGTTCCTCCCAGTACGTACACAAGGGTGGGTCCGCTAGGTCGTAGGGTGGCTCAACATTTTTGAGAAACCTCCATAGCAGCTGTGCTTGTTTACCTGGCAACCAGTGGTGTGCAAAGTTCCTCTTTTCCCATGTCCTCAGCAGTATTTACCCTTCTATCTTGACGGGAGCCCTTGTGATTGGTGTGGATGGAGTTCTCTACGTAGCCATCTCAATCTTTCATGACTAACTCCGGCAGCTACCATTCTCTCTTCCCATGCTGCCCGGCGTGTGAGTTTGTTGTTGCTATTGTGCCCCAGAGAACCTCGATGGTGGATGATTCCATGACTTGGGGGAATTCATTGCTTCTCCACAGCTGACCTTTTTACACTGGAGGAGTCACTTTGTCACCAGAATCCCCAGCTGCACCTGAGGCTTCCGAGGACTCCTGCAACTCGGTTTAGCTTTTGGATACACTTCTGACTGTCCTTCCTTGCCAGGGAAACCATGGACCTTACCGGGTAAACCATGGATCAAGCTGCGTGCCTCTGCTCCCTTGTGGATTAGTCTGATGCTCCTTATTTACCTCCCACCACAGAGGTAGCTTAATTTGTCCTCTTACCTGGCAAGTGAAGGATTTTTATCCTTGGGGCCGTTGTTTAGCCCTTTTGACGTGGTGAACTCCACAGTGGGCTTTGTGTTGATTATACTTGGGGCTCGCTGAGAGTTTGACCCTGTAGTAAAATGTTTTATACCAAATTTGAGTACGCTTCCCATTTTATCTTTAAGATCTCTGCTCTCCACTGCTCTCTTCTGTTTTCGTGGGCTTCATTTTCAAACCATTTTAATCTTCTATAGTATTTTAAAATATAAATAATTTGCACCGGGCTGTTTAAAATCTGACCCTCCAATCTACCCTATATCCTGTCCAGTTTTTTTTTTTTTCATGTCAGATGGTGGACTCCTTCTCCTCACATTTCCATTTGGTGGTGTTTTGCTTGGGTTTTGTATTTTCTTATGTGTTCCCTTGTTATATTCAACTTGCCCCTTAAATGCCAGATCTCCAAGCTGCCTCCTGGGTCTCATTTACACTAGACCCATGCATGGATACTTGGCCTGGCTGTTTATAGTCTTTTGAAGCCTCTTCATCACTAGGCCGAACCTCTTTCTACTTTACTTTATTCTTACAGCACGGCCTTTGGGCCTAACTGAATCTCTCATGGGTTAGCTGAGACCGATCTCTTCATTCTACCTGAAAAACAACCCCCCCTCCCCCCGGCTCTCTGGTCTCTGTCTTACTGTCTAGCCACAGCTTGAGGGCACAAGGCATCCCCAACTGACCATGCACAGGCCAGGCCTCTGGTCAGAGCCTGAGAGCTGCTGGGATATACCCTTCCACTTAGCTTTCTCCTCTCAGGCCCCACAAGTTCCAAGCAATGGTCTTGTTTGAGCAACCCCTGTGAGGACATAGGAACGTGCCACCTCCTTTTAGGGAACACTGTCATCTGCTATGGTACCTATCACCTCCACCAGGAATATCCTCTCAAGTTTTATGCAGGTAACAGTTCCAGGTTGAGAGGGGAACCATGGTGCTCATGGCCGAATACAGAAAGCATCTGCTTGGCTTGGAATGTGTTGCTGGTGTCTTATTAAAAAGTTAGTGCAACCAAGTCAGAAGTTGCGAGCTTTTAAAACTCAGTCATGTTGAAAGCACTACGCCAACCAAAAGCAAAAATATACATACTGATTTAGAAAGAGGGTATGGGATGGCCAACATACAGACAGTGCACAATCAACAAAGAACAAGGAAACACTAAATTAGGGAAATATACACTACTTAAAATGGTATTTCTCTCATCCAGTCAATAGAAAGAAAGCTATATATATATAGTGATAAATGGAGTACTTAAAAGTGAAAGGGCACAGAAGCTTTTAGAGTTCTGAGGAAGGACAGAAGTCTCTATGATGATGCAAATGTTCATTGATCAATAATGTTTATGTTCACACAGAAACATGTGGTACCAGTGTTTTAAGGGAATATTCCAAGATAGTAAAAGTTACTTTGGTTTTTCTCCTATTCTAGAGTTATGAATGGTTTTTGTTTGTTTGTTTGTATCTTTTTCCAAATTTTGTTTTTTTCTGGAAGGAACATGGTCATTAAAATAAAGCGATCTATTATAATGAACTTTAAAATACACTGAAGAGATGTCATAATATAAGGTAACCTATAGAAAATAAGTTTTGATAATACAAATATTTACTCTTCAGCATGTTTTTATATAATCATATTCCAAGTTCTCTATGTTTGCATATTTTGTTCTTTAATGTTGGGCACTACCACTTGAGTTGAGGGGAACAAAACATTCTAGAGAACCACCTTAAACATTTTCCTGTTTTCAAAATATCAGTATTCTGAAATGCCTAAGTTTACAGTAAAGTCTCCAGTTGTTTACCTATTGATTATGTGTCTCCCATATACATTAGATCATACCTCAGGAGAATGACACACACTCCAGCCTGACATATAAGTACATCATCCATGAAGACTCCGTACCGACAATCAACAGCAACAACGTCATCCAGGAGGAGCTGGACACTTTCGAGTGGGCGTTGAAGAGCTGGTCTCAGTGCTCCAAACCCTGTGGTGGAGGTAACAACTCCATTAATTTGTAAAGCACTTTACTATTGTATATTGGTATATGTAATAATGTGTTTAGCTATGGCATTCCATACACACATATACAGTGTATTTTGATCATATTCACACACACACACACACACACACACACACACACACACACACACACACACACACTTCTTACCCTCTCCGACCCATGCCTATTCCTGCTGGTCACTTTACTCAGCCCATCTAGCTGGATCTTCTACTTCCATATCATAGTTTTTTTTTGTTTTTGTTTCTTGTTTTTTTGTTTTTGTTTTTGTTTTTGTTTGGCATATAACCAGTAAGTTTTATGTCAACGTGTATACACGTCTTACAAAAAGCCAATGTTGCTTTTACTCTAAGAACTGTCTATAATTTGAAGCTGCAGTTGGAGGAATACCACAACAACCAAAATCTGAATTAAAAAAAAAAAAAAAATCATTGTTAATTATTTCTCAGACTTTGCAAAGGAGGTGATTTCACTTCAAACAGTGGTTCTCAACCTTCCTAATGCTGAGACCCTTTAATACAGTTCCTCATGTGGTGGTGTCCCCAATCACAAAATTATCCTCTTTGCTACTCCATAACTGCGATTTTGTTAGTTAAGAATCATAATGCAAACATTTGTGTTTTCTAGTGGCTGTAGGCAACCCATGTGAAAGAGTCGTTTAGCCCACCCAAAGGGATCGCAACCACATGTTGATAACCACTTACTTAAACCAATGGAGGACCTAATATCCCCGTGCTCTTTTTTTCTTGGGTGCTTTATGGCTTGTGCTCAATACAGTAGTACCTTAACACCTTTACCAAAATCCAAAACCTCCTCCAATTCCATTTACTCTGGTTGCTGCCTCTGTTCTCCAATTTGATCTCCATATGTATGCACCTCCATTCTATTTGTGCTAGTAAGAGCACAGTTGGTTGTAACTAACTAAATACCTAATTATGATATGTTTTAGAGGCTAGCTGCCATACTGAATGCTTTGCATATCTATGTGTCGATATGCACAATGGCTCTATGCCGTCAGTACTATTTTTATCTCCGTTACACTGATGGTGAAATGGAAACACAGGGCCAGTAAGTGTTCTTCCAAAAACATAGCATTCAGACCAGGTTAGCTGAGTAACATGCTGCCTTGCTGTACTGAATTTCTCCTCTCATTTTCCCAGGCCAGAGCCTTGAGATGGACCCCATTTTCATCAATTTCCTCTATCATGTATTTCTGTAGTTCTGCATGACAAAGACTCCAGCATTAAGCGGGCAATGACAGAATATGCCTCAACAAACAGAACAGTTACAGTAATCACTGTATAATTAAGTTCTGAATAATTAAAAGAAAAAAATACTCATAGTAGGGAATTCTGGGTAAACCAATTTTTAACTAATATTCCAGACTGTATGTCTACAGTGTTTTTGGGAAGGGACATGAAACATTTGGTACTTTTAAGAATGGCACTTTGTTCATCAATGCAAGATAAATAGTGATTTAATTTAGAGCCTCCCTTTGTGCACTCAACATCTATGTGGTCCTCAGGGTTATCAGAGACAACATATTAATATGCATGGCATCTGTGCCTGCCTCACCAGGCTTCCTTCACTTGGAAGAAATGATTGCAATTCCTCCTGTACCAATTTTGATTTTCTCCTTTAATTATATGATAATGTGTTTAAGTCGATGAGAATTATATTGTTCTAAAATATAAAACCCAATTAAAATCCTCCAGTCATCTGGCCTGTGGCCTTGAAGACACAAAGCCATTCAAACAGTGTTCTTGCGGAGAGTTAATAAGCCGAGTCTCATCCTTAGGGATCATTAAACAAAAGGTACTGCAATGGCTTTGTACAAAACAACTGGGATACATGTCTCAAGAACAGCAACTGCTGTCATGGTGGAGTTTGGGAAGTTATTCCTGTTGGTAGAAGCTGAGGAGATTTGGAAGTTAAATGAAACACATGGTCCTTGACTGGAA
This sequence comes from Acomys russatus, assembly GCF_903995435.1. Classification (NCBI taxonomy): domain Eukaryota; kingdom Metazoa; phylum Chordata; class Mammalia; order Rodentia; family Muridae; genus Acomys; species Acomys russatus. Next base: position 15,522,492 of record NC_067164.1, on the reverse strand, counting down.
AAGCCTTGCTGGAAGGAAGTTTACAAAGGCCATGGCAGATTTTGAATGGTGTCTGCATATTATAATGTAAGAATTATTTTGTAGTAAATGTTTAGGAGTGAAGGATCCAGAGGACTCCAACTTGGGGGAAATGCACATATGGCAAACTATAATTTGGATGGCAAATGTGGTGATTAATCTAAATTCATATAGATACTCGGCTTCCTTGCAACTTTTATATAGGTTTTAAAGCTTTCAACTTGTAAAGGGTGTTTTTTGTCTGTGGATTTGTTTGTTTTACAAATGCTTGTCTGGGGCTCATGGCTTTGGATATCTTCCTCCTCACACATGACATGGTCTCTACCCACTGGAAACACCTGTGTGTGGCACTGATGACATGCCATTTGCTTCATGCAACAGAGCTTGACTGTAGAGGCCTCTCTTGTGTGTTCCTTTCTGCCCCTGCAGAAGGTTTGTAAAGGCCTACACCATTCAGCATTGATCTGCACCGCGGTTTCCTCACCATCTCTCACACTACTGTGTGAACATTCCATCGTGTTCACTTGCAAGTGGTCAGCTATTGCTTAAAGAGGTTTAGTATTGACTAAATGCAAGTTCTGAGAAAAGGGGCTTTTTAAATTTTAAATTCATTTCTATTCACATTGAAATCGTAGGTGACACTCACCACACTGCCTGGCACAGTTTGTACATGTAGGTATTTGTTAAAGGCGGGTATGAATGCACGTTCAAATGCATGCCATAAATAAGTGGCCAAGCAAAACTTATTTTCTGTTCCAGGTTTCCAGTATACAAAGTATGGATGCCGGAGGAAAAGTGACAATAAAATGGTTCATCGCAGCTTCTGTGAGGTCAATAAAAAGCCAAAACCCATCAGACGCATGTGTAACATTCAGGAGTGCACACACCCACTGTAAGCATTTAATGATGCGACGCTGCTGTCACAGTGGGAACGGGGGCATCCTTAAAATGTTATCTCACCGAGTGCTTTTTACATTTTACCTGTCTCAGTAGTCAGCCTTATCACAGGGAGTGTAAAAAGCGTGGTCCTTTCCCTTTCCCTACATTCCTACTCCTGAAATACAAATGTACTTTTAGCAATTTTGTTTCTCTTAGTATTTGGTTACTACTTGTTTTGCCTTCTACCCATTGACTTCTGGGGGAAGTGACGGGTTATACATTAAACACTGAGTTCCTTCCAAAGGTGCAGCATATTCTACGACATTCTCTATAGACCACACTTAACTTTTTCTCTTTTGGTTCCAACAATACGGACTTATTTTACTGACAGTGGACTCTGGGGCTGATTGTCATAGGTGTCTTACCAGGTGAGTCATAGTGTAAGAGCAGAATATAGCTTCCTTTATTGTAAAACTGTTAAAGATTGTATAGAGCGGATTTAAATGTAGACACTTAGGAAAAGCACCTAAGAGGCTGCAAGACTGCCTTGCTTCTGCTCTCTCGTCTTTGAGCTCTGGGAGACATGCATGTAGGTACACCTGTCTGTGTTTTCCCCCAGAGTCTCACAGTCTTTGTCCCTTTGTTGGCTAGACCCGAGTTGCTGTTGGAAACTGGTGCTTATTTTTATTGTCAGCTCTATAGGACATCTCCACATACTTTTCTCATCTTTCTAAGTTCTTAGAGTCTTGTTAGCAGAAGGCAATGGGGGAAAGGACCGGCCTGAGCATCTTTTCTAGTGTACTGTATCCTTGTAGATTTCATTTAATGGCAAGTAATCACAATGAAGGTGTGTATGTCTTGGTAATGTTAAAACTGAGGTAGTTAATATATCCCTATACTCACGCACTGGGCTTTTCTATGTGGTATGCACTTGTAAACGTCTTCACGGTTTTGAAATGCAACCCACACTGTTGTTAGCTACGTGGATTCTGCTTCCTGGTAGACCAGCAAACCAGTCTCTCTGAAGGCAGCTGAGTTGTTTGTCACCTCCACATTCTCTTCTGTTCCCACTGTCACTTTGCTCCCTACTCAACAAGTTCTGTTCCCTTAGATGACATTTATAGGCCATATATTTCTTCAGTTTTTCTTTCAGCCTTTTCCCTCTTCCATCTGGTTAGCTCCAAGCAAACAGTCTATTTGTCCTTTCTATAACTATGAAGTCCTAACATTATAACCACATCAATACCTTAGTATTCTTCACTATTTGTAGTTTAAGACTGACCCAGCCTGTCAAAATGAAATATGTCTGAAATATTTCTAAAATGGTGTTTAGAATAGGAATTGGGCCTGACTTTGAAGGCCTCAACTGTGACTCTGACTAAAGAACCGTGTCTTAGGAGAGCTGTAATCATAGCCGACTCCCAGCATAAGGCACTATCAGTGACGTTAGAACTTGGGAATGTTCCATGGGAAGTAGTTTTGAAAACTACACTCAGGAAACATTCAAGGACATGCTTTTTATTAAGGCCTGCATGTATGACCCTTTCTCCCAGGCCCACTAAGGTCTAGTAATAGTTAATGCTAGAATATTGAAACAGTGAGTACTCATGACATTTCATGAATGAGAGAGCAATAGCCAAATCCTTTTGTTGTTCAAAAGCAGAAAGGTGTTCCCTCCTAAGCTACCTTCGTTCAGAAGATGGGAAGTGCCTAGGCATTGCGCTGTGGGGATGCGCACAATATGGCTCACTGCTGCCTCTTGCTCCCACAGCTGGGCAGCAGAAGAATGGGAACACTGCAGCAAAAGCTGTGGCAGCTCTGGGTACCAGCTCCGCACTGTGCGTTGCCTCCAGCCGCTCCATGATGGCACCAACCGCTCTGTGCACAGCAAGTACTGCCTGGGGGAGCGTCCTGAGAGCCGCCGGCCATGCAACAGAATGCCCTGCCCAGCCCAGTGGAAAACAGGGCCCTGGAATGAGGTGAGGCCTTTGTTAGTATGCAGTGTGTGAAGGGGGTTAAGAAAAATTAATTTAAGACGGCAATTGGGGTTAAGAATACAGGTGGTAGGGACGAGCCATGATTAAATTGTGTGTGTGTGTGAGACATGGAGTCATCAGAATGGCCCCTGAATCTTCTGAGATCATAGCTGACCTCTTAAGTTCCAATCCATCACAGTATTTAAGACAGTATTATAACAAGAAACACCCACCCACTCTGCCCCCCCCCCAACTTCTCCTACTTTATCTTCATCTAGCTGGTTAAGTAAATTTTCTGTGTTCCAAACTGTGCCCGTTCACTCCTTTATGTGACTTGTTCTTTCCTATCTCTGGTTTAACCACGGAGCCTCATCATCGCAGTCTAAACATCCCACTACCGTGTATGTGATCCCTTCTAGCAAGTCCTCTTCTGCCCTTAAAGGACAGGTTAGCTCTGGATTGTTGCTCAGGACTGAACATTGAGACTCCTGTCATTATCTGTTCTTGCCCTTAGTCCAGTGACCATCTATGCCTTGCTAGCCCAGTGCATAACTGCAGCCTGGGGTCAGATGGTCTTTGGTGAGTGGCTGGCTCATTGTTTTATTGTCTAATTACAACCTGTTCTTGCTGTATCTAAGGACTCTAAATAAACAGGACTTATAGAAAGATGGAGCATCAAAAAGCAGGTACAGGAAAAAGTACAGGTCATGCTCAACAAGTGAGGAACAGGCAAGGACCAGTTGTCCACAGCGGGTAATATGGAGAAACTGCTGCCCATGCGTTTCCCTTAGAGACCTGGAACTCAGCTTCTCCCAGCCCTGCCTACCTCAACAGTACTGAAGATTCGCAGCTTAGTTTGGAGGTCCTTGTCAGTAAATTCTGTTCTCTCTAAGAAAAATAAAGGTGTTGGGGACTGCATAACAGGACCTGGCAAGGGGGCCAGTGTATGAGCCCGGGGTTATCTGGCTTCAGAACCTTTCTTTGCACAGCACCTCCTCCATAGGGAGAGAACTCCAGAGCTGGCAAGTGCTGTGCCCATGTTATGGGGGTGCAGGTCCTGAGGGCACACAGGTGCCTGGTCTCAGCAGAATCAACATCTGTAATTGCAGCCTTTGTCTCTATAGTGTTCCGTGACCTGTGGTGAAGGAACAGAGGTGAGGCAGGTTCTCTGTAGGACTGGAGACCACTGTGATGGCGAAAAGCCGGAGTCTATCAGAGCCTGCCAGCTGCCTCCCTGTAATGGTAAGTGATGGTTGTTGATCCTAAGAAGGCAGAATTGCCTTTTCATTTGCCTATCAAGAAATGGTCAAATAAAAACACCTTTGGAAATAATAGTCTGAAAATACTCTTTGAAATAGGGCCAGCATCACTGAATTACCAAAGCCGGTACAGTGGAGATATTAGGTGGGGCCGTGTCAGAAATATGCAGCTTATTTCAATGTAAATTCTGTTGGGGACTACTTTTTTCTCTCTCTCTCTATTTTTTTTTTTTTTTTACTTTTATAATGATGTGGAAGTCTAATTAGACATATAGAAATTAAATGTGACTCAACCTTAAGGTCCTTTCTAATAACTGCCCATGCATTTAAAGGGTGATTCCAAACTAAACAGCTTACACATAGGGTAACTTCAAAATAGATACCATGTACATATGCTACAAGCAAGCATTTGCCTGGGCAACAGAAATAATAGTTGTATTTTCAGAGTAGAATATATTATTTTTATTTTAAAAGGTGAACTGGGAGTGTGACTCAGTGTTTGCTTGCTGCATGAGTCTGATGGCCTGATTTCACACCCCTGGCACTCCTGAATGGCAGGCAGCACATGCCTGTATTCACAGCTCTGGGGGAGGCAGAGACTCTGCTCCAGAAAATAAGATAGATAACAATTAAGAAAGACACCAGACATCCATTCTATCTCTATACGACTGCACCTGTCTTTCTGCTTACCCCCATGAGTGCATACTCTGGTGAAACTCAAGACTAAAAAGATGTTTTCTCTGCATCTCAACTAGTAAAGTCATATTAAAATCTGATATTTCCCATTTTTGTAAGAAAATTGGCAAGTTCTTCAAAACAATGTTGTATTTTGGACATTTTTAAACATTGTAAACAACTGTCACTTAAACAACTGTCAGTTGAAAAGGCAAGAAGAACCTTGGGAGCATGTTTGGAGGGTCTAGCGGGGAACACAGGTTTTTACATACCCGTGATGGAAGGCCACTCCTCCTCTATTTGGGAAGATCATCCTCTTTAACCAGAAATGCAGCTTTGGGAGGGATGCACCTGGAGTGGTGAGGGAGGAAGGGGGACACCTGCCTAGCATCCAACTTTGATGTGGTAGTTTCTGTTTCATCTTATTATACTTTATTTGGTTATATTTTTTTTAATGAGTGAATGGATGAATAAAAACCTAGCCACTAGGGTAAAGGTTAATGACTGAGTTGTCACTTATACCTGCTGCAAATGGGAAGCTCCGTCAGCCACTCCAGGACAGGCCACATGGAAAGGAGTCGTTGACCAGCACGCAGTGGGCTCCGCAGTTCCTTGTGTGTGCTTTGATTTGGTTATGCTTGGTGGGTTTTAGGGGTTTGGGTTTTGTTTTTTGGAGGGGGAATTACATTGTTTTCTTGGTTTGAGGGGTTTTGTTGTTGTATTGGGTTTTGCTTGTTTTATTTTGCTTTTTATTTATTTATTTATTTATTTATTTATTTGACAAAGAGGGGATGAGAATCTGTAAGGACTTGGGGGGAGAGAAAGATTATAATCAAAATATATTTAAATTTAAATTTTGATTTAAATAGTAAAAGCTATAATAAAACGGGAAGAGAGAATAAAATGAAAAATAATAAATAAAATTGAAATGTTTCTAAAAAGTTTCATCATTAATTAATATTTGCCATAGGTTTTTTATGGGTATTGATAGGAATACAAGGGATCCAACATACAAAATTTGCTAAAGAGTATTTTTATCACAATGTTGAATATTTTCAAATATTGTCTATAACTATGAATATGATTGTATTTTATTGGAAAAAGCAAAAGAAATGGCGAGAACCAACATGGCCACCAGGGGGAGACATAGGATGTATTTATTTAGCTGCTTCCTTTGGAAAGTGTTTTCAATCTAGAAATGCAAAAGGGGAAGAAATGAAAAAGAAAACCATACCCTGTTAGAAGCTTTAAGTCTTACTGTTGCTGGAATAATTTGCCCATATGCAGCTATCACTGTCAGAGCCCAACATTTTCTACCTAAAGTCTATTGATTTTACCAACTAGACTATGTGTGAATGATTTTCTTGCTTGTTTTGGTGGTAGTGGGTGTAGGTATTGTAAAATCGGTGCATCCAGGAGACAGCATAATTGTGTTAGTGTGCCCATTTTCCTTTCAGGAGGTTTAGTGCCCTTAGCTCTAGGTCTAAAGCCAATTTTGAGAGTTCTGAAGTCACAAGTTTCCATGCCATTTTAGTGAAACAGGTAGGGGGAACCCTCTGTCTCAAAGCACTGTTTCAGTCTGATGAGCGAGCCTCATACAAAGCTCCTTTCCAACAGTTCTAATGGCCGGGGTGATGTGCGAAGGCTGAAAGGCTTTCTTTAATGATTGACTGTGCTGTGTGGTCATATTTGGTTGTAACACTCATTTGCCTTTAAGGCCTCGAAACTTATCACGAAGCTTGATTGTCCTTGGTACCTTTCACTACTCCATGTAGAAGCATATTCTGGCCCTAATGAGACTTGGGCTGTCCCTCACCCATGGCAAAGCACTTGCTTTTAGACAAGAGTTTCATCTCAGGCTTTCTCTAGTGCGCGGGTCCCCCCATTAGTAGCAGGCTAATGGGGTTCACATGATGAAGAAGGAAAATATGTGAAAAAGCTCTCACAGCTGGAGTCTACAGCCTTGGTCACATATTTTATAAAGATGTCTTGTTTTCAAATAAGAGCCTAAGAATGTCCACTAGTAGACGTGAAACTTGCTTTCAAGCTAGACAATTCTATTTTAATCAAAGTGATCATTGTTTCCTTTGCTAAAACTTTTTAAAGATTTAGATAGCTATAGTAGATATGTTTAATATTCATTTTAAATGTGGGTTTAAAATTATTGTAGAAGTTGGGTGTGCTGTAATTCCAGCACTTGGGGAGGCAGAGGCAAGCAGATCGCTGTGAATTCAAGGCTAGCCTGGTCTACAAATAGGACATTCAAGGCTTCACAGAGAAATCCTGTCTCAAAAAACTAAAGATAAATAAATAAGTTGACTCTACAATGATTTTTATTTATTAGAAAGGCAAACCTCAATATTACATAAATAAAAATGATGTTTCCCTCTTAGCTCCAGGATGAACCCACTTTCCCCTCCTACAGTCAGATACATATCTCAGTTTTGTCTCAGAGACAACATTCCCCCTCAGACCTGACAATGCCTACTGCAGATAGTAAAGTGATGGCCATGCCAAGGGCTTTGCAGACAGGGAACACCTCTCTCGAAAACAAAAAAGAAATGAGAAGTGGTTAAACATGCTGGAGGGACATGCTTATAGTCTCAGCCCTATAGAGGTTTGCCTGGGAAATGCAGAGAAGTTCTGCCTTAAAAAAAAAAAAAAAAGTAAAAATCAAAATCTACCTGTTGCAGTGTATCCGTCCTACGGTTTATATTTTAATCCATCTGAAGGCTCTTGTATTGGTTTCAGATATCACTAGAAAAATTTTGTAGTTGTTAATAATTTTCAGTTCTTTGCTCCTTTTATGTTTACACATATGTATTTTCTTTTACTTATGTTTTTGCAGATGAGCCATGTTTGGGCGACAAGTCCATATTCTGTCAAATGGAGGTACTAGCACGATACTGCTCCATACCTGGGTATAACAAATTATGTTGTGAGTCATGTAGCAAGCGCAGTGGTACCCTGCCACCACCATACCTCCAAGAAGTTGCTGAAATCCATAGTGATGCTATCTTTGGCCCTAGTGACCTCCCCGGGTCCCTAGTGATGCCTACGCCTTTTCACCCATACTACTCAGGGACCCGCGCTGAGAAGAAATCCTCGAGTAGCATCTCATCCATAGCAAGTCCAAATGCATATGCTGCTTTCCGAGCCAGCAGCAGGCCTGGTGCTAACTTCCCCCGGAAGAAAGCACAACAGGCTGGAAGAACGACGCTGGTGTCAATGCCATCCTCCTCAGCCGTAAAGACTGATCACCTGCATTCTGCCTCAACTGTGGCTGCTGCCCCCTCCCCTGTTATCAGTGATGCAATTGGTGCTCCTCCTCAGACAAGAACCCCAAAGAAAGATAGAAAGAGTATTAGCAGGAGACATCCCATCAGTTCAACCACCTCAGAGAGATGAGAACGTGGACCAACAGAGCTAGAAATCAAAGGGAACCCTGGACAGCCGCCCTCCCTGCATGGTGCATACAGCTTGTTAAAAAGCAGTACTCTCAACACAAGGTTTACTCATGTGCTCTGGAAACGGAAAGACAGGAAGTGCTGGTTCACTCCATCCTCCTCCTGTTCTGCATCAGCGTGTTTAACAGAACCCATTGGAAGAAAGCGCCAAAGACTGTTTTCAGAAGGAAGGAGCCCAGCTGCAGCATCCCCTTCCTAGAATCCCAGCATTTGGGGATCTTAGGCAAGAGAATAGCTGACAGCTCTGGGCCAGCCTGAAACACCTCTCTCAAAAACAAACAAACAAAAAGAAATGGAACGTGGTTAAAAGTGTTGGTTGCTCTCTAAGGAAGGAAAGAGACTAGAGCCAATTGTGCATATCAGCTGATTTGGGGGTTTTGTTTTTTTTTAAGTTACAGTAAAAATTACCGAAACAAATGCCAGTGGTTTACGCTTCAAGAAATTTTGGAAATGATTTTTAAACTCGTATTCCTATTTATCTATATTAGAAATACTGTATGAGCAAATTTGCAACCATTGTGTAAATACTGTATATTGCAGAAATCAGTATTATTTTAAAAGATTCAAATGATTGTTTACTCTCTTACGTTTCTGGATGTTCTAGGGTGCCTGTCTTTGAGTGTTGCCTTATGTGACATTCCATGAGTTGATTTCAAAGCGGATTATTATGAAGAAGTTGGGATTGCAGCTACTGACAATATAAAGAGGGTTTGCCATTTGTGTTACCTGTTGCCACTGCGGGTGGACAGGTGACTCATTTTATCTACTGCCTTCCCTTCTCACAACAAAGGAAGCAGGACCGGTGTCTCCATGTATACATGCACACCAGTGCAGCGGATAAGCTCGGCTAAGACAAATTCCACTCTTCTTGCCATCATATGAAGGGGCGTTGTGGTGATGCACATCGTCCCAGTGATGCCCCATCTTGTGCTAACAGTTGTACTTGATGTACTGTGATTCTCACAGATGTGTTGTGTCTGTTATTGCATAGCTGGGAAAAGTAGCATCAGGCTCGAGCTGACCTGAGTCCATTAGTGCTTTGAAAGCAGGTTCAAGGAAGCGTCTCTGTCATGGTTGAGATATTTATTTTCTGCATGGTTCATATCTAATTGTTCACAGCCACAGTGCAGCTGACTGCAGTGCCATGCTGGTCGCTCTGTCAGTGACAAATATGCTCACACAAAGCCGGAAATGCTCCCTCCAGGGAGTCCATGTATAGTACTTGTATATAGGACACAGATCTGAAGATATTTATTTTAAGAGTTGATTTTTTTTTCTCAATAGTCTTTTTATGTCTTTAATATTTACACTAGTATCAGTGACATTTTAGTAAACTAGAGAGACATAATTAGAGGTGTGTGCTACGTTCTGTGCAGAAAGGACAACTTTAAACCAAGCACACAGCCAACTCAAAGAACTAAAATTGAACAGATTCTTACTTAAAAAAAAAAAAAAAAAAGGCAGTACTTGATTGAGTCCAGGCCCTCTCACAGGCCTGAGCTGCATCCTCAGCTTCTTGTATTTTCAATAAAGGATTTCACTAAGTTGCCTGGATAGGCCATGAATCTGTGATCCACCCACCACCACCTCCCAAGAAGCTGGGGTGGCAGGCGAAGCTTATGTTAAATATTTACCTTCTTAAAAGTAGTTGATACAGAATTAATGACTTGTTCCCCTTCAAGGATGCATAAAATAGTCAGGAAATTTAACTAGCTGTTTAATGAAATAGTGAATTAGAAACATTTCTAAAGCCGGATAAGGTGGTGCACACCTGTCATCCCAGCACTCGGAAGCTGAGGCAGGAGGATTACTGTGAGTGTACAGCCAGCCTGGGCTATTGTAACAAGACCCTGTCTCAGACAAAACCTATTTAAGTATATAATGAGTACTTCCTGAATTGCACTTAAACATAACATCGTTGTGAGCATGCTTTTGAAGTCTTTTTCTAAACATGTCTAGAAATCCAATATGCAGACTAAAGCGGAGATGTGTTATCCTTTCAAAGCACAGACTGAGCAGGCCTTTTGCATTGCAACCATTGTAAATGAACAGCCTAAGCTATGACTCAATACCTCGAAACAATTGCTGCTACTTCATGCAAGAATTGTAAAAGTCAAGTTAGGTGACTTCCTGGTAGTTAATAATCCCTGAGCCTTAAAAAGATCTCTGTCTCTCTTGAAAACTTCGCCGGAATGAAACTCTCTCTAGTTTACTCGGGTGTACGCGCATCTGGTCCACAGGGAACTGAAGATGGTCACACACGTACACCTCCCATAAGATGTACATTTTCTTTCCACTTTCTACCTATGCGCTTTCTTTTCTACTAAGCTGAAAGTTCCTTTTTTTTTTTTTTTTTTTTTTTATCAAGGTGTACACTACTGAGGCTGTTTGTTGTATTGGGAACACATAGCAATAAAAAAAAAAAAAGTGAAAGAGGAGACATGGCTTGACCTTCATTTCCTTGCTGGTTTCCCTGGTGTTTGTGGGGGATGTAGTTTTTTCTTCCTCTACCAAGTAAAACAGTGACCTGTCACTAAAGATACTGGCCAGTGTCTCTTGCCTCCTCCTTGAGATAAACCACAATTTTAGAGTTGGTAAGTGGCTAAGGGAAATGGAGTTTGCTGAAGTCTGTCCTGCAGAACCATATCAGAGAACAGTAAGACTGGTGATTATAATGGAGAAAAGAGGACTTTGTTTTTTTCTTCTTCTTCTTTCTGTCATATGAAATCTCAGAGTAGCTGAGATGCCCAGCAGATCTGGACCATGTTTACCTGAGGGTTAGCAGGGATATATCACTGGGCTGAGGACAGCAAGGAGGAAAGGAAACACTCCCCTCTTCCCCCTAGTGTGTGGATGGTCTTTCATTATATAAAGAGGGCACACTGGAGCACAGATGCCAGTTAGAAGGGCAAAACAGGCAGATTCGGGATTAGCCTCCACCTACTACCTCATACCCAAGTTGCCTCAGGTGAACTCTCCAGTTTTCAGTTACTTCAGTAATTGGACAGTAGAACCCTGATATTACAATGTAAATTAAATAACACATGTAGTTCAGCACAGGGCCAAACATTGCACCTCCCAGTGGACATCAAGCCATTGGCCATATAATCCTCCCACCCTCCCTGTACAGTTGAGCCACAGCTGTCCTCTGGTGTCTGACTACTTTGGAATCCGGATTGCTCAGTCATGTTGCCAGGGAAACATGATAGTTTTGGAAATCTCAAGACAAATTTAAATGTTAGTATAATGAATTCAATAGAAATGCCCCCTGGCCCAGCCTGCGGGACAAATCGAACAGGGTTCCCTGGGAGAGGGAGTGGGGCTTGAAAATGGGGGGACAGAGATAAGACAAAAATTGAGTCAAGTCTAGAGATTTCTGATCAAGACTCCCTTTAATGCAGGCAAGTAGACTATATAGCAAGGTCAATACAAGCTCTATTGTAATCGCACTTCCCTTAGCCCCTTGGCAAGAATACAGTCCTCTGAATAGTTCCCTGTAAGAACTTCCTTAATCCTCTGGGGAGTTCCCTGTAAGAACATCTCTATTTCTTTCAAAGGTAAATAATCCAAAAACAGCCTAAACACAAGACTCCCTTCAGCAAAGGTCAGCAACTCGAAGGTCACAGCTTGCAGCCTAAACACAGGATTTCTAACATGGCTGAATTTAACATGGCTCCCCACAGCTCTTGCAGCTTTGATTTTGAAGACTTTTATCTTCTTCTACCCATCTGTCTTTTCCAAAACAAGGGTCAAATTAAGTGCCAAGCTAGCATTATTGTGAAGTTGGGTGATGGTGCCTCCACACTATCAGCTGAGTGTCTTTCTCTTACATTTATTTCATCGATATACTTTGCAGACCGCAACAAAAAATAAGTCTTCTATATACCATTTTCATATTTTCTTTATGAAGAAGCCTTTTAAATTTAAGCTATGTAAGAAAAAAAATCAAAAGAAGTATGATAAAAAAAAAATTGTAACAAGCCAGAGACTATCACCTGCTAAAGAAGAGTTGAAGTAGAAGGAACTATCGAAACCACTGGCACAGTTAAGGAAAATAGAAAAGTTATTCAGTGCACATAGACATCAACTAAAACAATTCTCTTTGGTCCCAGATGATTACAAATATTTCAGCCAAAGCTGAAGGTGAACTTTAACAACCCATTATTATAATGTCTACGATGCAAAGAAAACCTAATTCACCAAATTGAACTTGAGACCCCTAGGTTCCCAGAACAAAGATGATTCACATCTCTGTAATCTTACTGGGCACTTTACCTAGTAATTACCTCATGACTTAGCTCCGTCCTGATAAATCTTAAGTGAGCAAAACTTTGCTCCAGATAGCACTAGCACTGTATTAACACCGTGGCTTTGAAACATTAGTATTTTCCAGTAAATTCACAGTTTCAGACAGAGGCATTGTTCCCCCCAATTTAAAGGAGCCAATTCTCTAGTCACTGCTAAGTGACAGATATGCTAATGTAACACATGCATTCACACAGAGAGCAGTCCTTAGAGGTCCTGTTTGGGGACCACATATAAAGAGGCTCATAGTAGCTCAAGGTGGGGAAAATAACCATTTCTCTACGGTAGAAGATAAGGGCATACAATTCTTTGATGGAGATAAGAGCTCTAACCTGTGACTAAACGGATGGTACCCTAGTTAAGAGCCTGTCAGGCTGCGGGCTTGCATTCCGTGTGCTGTCAGCTCTGTGTGACTTGGATGAATAGCTTCATGTATCTGAGCCTTGGTTCTTGTATCTGTGAAATTCAACGGCCCATACTTCATGGAACCATTAAGGCAAGATGAAATTTGTAACCCAGAAAAAAACGAACGCCGTATCTGCCAGGCATTAGATGTGTTATAGATGTGCAACTATAGCTTTCTCCACAAACAGTCTCTATGATTACCAACACCTTAAATGATTATTTTTCGATCCAAACTTATAACACCACATATTTTCGTTGCCCCAAAGCAGGTAGAGCAGAAGCATCTGTATGCAGAGAAATAGTAGACCGTGTGGGTGACAGTTATCTTTTCATACTCCCTGGTAGATCACTAAAAGCATTATGGTATTTTTGCCTTGCCAGTGATGCACCATGCATCAAAAACTTGTGCCCAAATTTAATGTCACCAAATCCTTTTGTTAGGGGTGACATACTTTCCCTGACATGCAGAAAGGGGGACATGGCTATTTACATGCCTGAGAAGAACAGTTTACATCACTTAAGTTTTTGTCTTTGGGCAAAGAAAACTCTTCGGTGCTTCTCATGGGTCCCTAGAGCTCGTTTGTCTATCAAAAAGCATCTGTCTTCCTCATGTGTTCCTTAAGGACTGCTGTGGAACACAAATGCCCCAGAGTTCTGACACGAATCTCTTATGTCTTCAGTCATCTTCTCTCTGTGCCACTTTAGTGGACAGGACTTGAGAACACTCAGATGAGGCACATCCCTTTTGCCTTTGCAGATCTGTCTGAACAATAGGGTGTGAGACCTGAGTTTGTTTGTTTTGACATCTTGGGGTCACAACAGTGGTTTAAATATCATAAACTCCAGCAGGATGCTTCAACATCTCCAGCACAGATCATGGAGCCTGGATCTGGAAGGAGAGGGGCTCATTGAGTCTACCGGTCTTTGCTCTGGGGTCTGGTGATTGTTATGAATGTTTTTAGATCCTGTGGATGGTCTCCATAAAGGGCTTCTTTAATACAAAGCCAATTCTATATATGTTTTTCCCTTCCATATTTGTCATCCTGACTTGACTTTTTAGCTTGTTTTCCTACCACATTCAGGACATGTATGAGTCTATGAGCTAGATTTTCATTTCATATTTTAAATGAAGGAACTAAGAAAGTCTGCCCCACTAGTAGGAAGCATTAAACTTCCACTTGCCTTTTCTTTACATGTTCACCCGTTCTCTGATGTCTTCCTTCACCACCAAACTGCCCACAGCTGGCAGCCTCCTTCCCCGCCTTGTGCTCCCACCACTCACCAATACTAACCCTCCTGCTCTCTGCCTGTCATCTGCCCTAAGTCCATGCAGATGAAGCTCCAAGAGGGCATTACCAGTAGCTTCTTAGCCCAAATCCATCTGAGAGTTGAGGAACTTTACTGGACTCTGAATCTGCTAGCCATGCATAAAGGTGCTTAAACACACACGGACCAAAACAGTGAAAATTCCCAATCCCAGCCATGATAGAGAGCTTACAGGGGAGGAGATAGCAACCACCTTATACAGGTTGACTACACAATGGGCTGAAAAGAAGACAGAAGAACATGGTATAATTGTAGAGATGATAACTGGTAGCTAGTGACATTTTCTTAAAAGGTGACACAACTGTATCTTCAAATTCTGGGGAGGAAGATTCAAGGGGAAAAAAGCACCTAGTTCAAGTACAAAGGTGGAGGAACAGCTGCCAGGTTTAAGCACAGGACTGAGAACAAGAAAGCTCTAGGTTAAAGTGTTTGATGGGGGAAGAGAGCCAGTCAAAAGTTACATAGGACTTGAGGGTCATGCTGGGACTTGCCTTTGATGTTTTCCCCCAAGTTTCTCCACAGCATTTCATAGGAATGAGCTCAGGATTTGACCTCAGATGGTGTGAGTTTGACACTTTCTATTAATAAACTAATAGTTATCTCCGATTAAATTCTTTTACTTTCCTTATCTATGCCATGGATCTAGCTCAAATGTAGCTCACTTCTAGAGTGAAATCAAGTGAGCTCATTCACCTGAAAACTTGTAAAGGTTGCAAAGGTGCTACAACCAACATTGCAAACCCTGACTTCATTATTACAGCTTGTGTTTTATATAATGTATGAGTCAGAAGAGATTGTAATACAACCCGGGAAGCCACCTCTGGTGCCTCTTTGCCAGTCACCCTGGCTGGCTTCTCTATCTCAAATGATCCATTGCAAAGTTAGTTCTCTGCCTATATGTACATGCCTCCAGGTCTATACCAAATTAGAAATGGTGTACTGCAGCATCTCTCAGAGCACAGTTCCCTTCCTTCCTGGAGCCTGAGTCCAAATGCCTGTGTTCTGTGTTCCTGTTGAGGCTTAGCTTCACAGAGTACTGATCCATGCCAGTTTCTTGACTGTCTTTAACTCGTATGCAGATTTGGCCAGCTCCCTTGGCCTAGCGGTTTCCCTTCTAACCTGTCTTCTGTGTCTGCTCCCTCCTATATGTCACCACTGTATATGCCTAGTTCACCTCAGGTTTGAGAAGTCTGGGTACCTAGTTGAGTGGAGGAGGCAGCACAGAAGGGCTCCTAAGGGTGGTTTCAAGTAGGACAGGTCCTGGTGGAAGCCCAGAGCTTGGAGAGGCTGGAGAGTTGCCGTACAACAAACAACACCTATCTTTAGCACGCCCTAGATAAATCTATCCCTGAAACTTCACCAAAAGTTGGCTCCCTGCAGTCACTGTGCCACCCCAAACATTTTGTTCTATCTCTTCCCGGGTTCAGATTATTTCCTTCAGCAAGAAGCATCATGCACTCTGCTAAGAAAGCCAATCTATTTTGTTTGAAAGTCTTCAATTCCACCATTAGGAGGCTGTCCACAGTTAAGCCTTTAAAGAAATCATGGTAATTAGTGGTAGCACACTGACAGCAAGGATGGCAGGGAGTGATAGATAAATATTACTTCCTCATAAGAAAAAGGATTCATATTACTGAGCAAAAGTACTCAAGACTGAACACAGTGCCTGTCTACAAGTCTTCTGCAGTTTCCCCTACATGTGTAGTTTCTCATATTAGAAATAAATTTCTTGTAACTTCTCTGAACCTTTATTTACCTCTGACTTCTGACATCTCTTAACTAGGCCGTCTCACACAGGAGTGCAACAAAACATATAAGAAAGAGACTCAGGGCATCTCCCTGGTGACAGGACTATTAAAATTTGTAAACAAAACTTCCGAGATCAGAGTGTACTTTTCCCACCATTTGATACTATTTCCTTCCAAATATTGTTAATTTTAGAGAGATTATGGTCCCTTTAAACTTAAATGGATCATAGTCACCGGCACAGATTTGCGATTAGAATTGACATAAAAGACGACACACTCTGGGAATAACAAAGGAGAAGCACACGTGGCTGCTTTAGTGAGAGCCGTCACGACAGCTCTTGTTTCTTTTTCCTGACTCCAGCAACTTGCTTACTCTAGAGCCTACAGTAACTTTCCTTGAGAACAGTCTTTGCTGAAATGGCTAAAATATGTTTGCATTAATTAAAAAACAAGTAAAAAATATTTAGCTCTAACATTTGCCCTATTTTATCACCTCCTTTTGCTGTCTAACATTTTAAAGCCACATCAGTAGGCATTGGTTGACAATGCAATCAGTTACTGTATGGGCACAGCTTAGAGATGCTGGTATGATCTCGGAGTGCTCTAAAAAAGCAAACAGTGCAAACACATGACAAATGAAGGTGGTCATTTCTTAATGCATATAAGTGCTTGCACAACTCCATTTTGTGTGCAATAGAAATACGTCTAAGACAATGTATGTGGCGCTGAGGAGCCACGCAACCTGGAGAGCCAGCCTGGAGCAAGAGTGAGCGTGAGGAGTGTCTAAACCCTGAATATCTTGTCTTGAGACCTGCAGAAGGAGGACTGTTCCCTCCCTGCCCCGGGCCTGCATGTCCTGGAACACATGGCCTTGCAACCCCCACAGCTGCCACCCTTGAGGTGGCTATGCAGGTTAATCTTCCTCTCTCCTTATAAGGTCATGTCCAGCAAGCACCTGGAATTCTTCCTTATGCAAATAAGGCATTCCCAGCACCTTGGCCTCAACCAGTGATGCATGCTCACCTTGAAAGCCTCTGAAAGCTTCTACCCATTCCCCAAAGGGTTAACTAGACTTTGATGCCTTCAATTAAACAAGCTGTCTCACTAAAGCCTGCCTCCTGAGAAGTCTGTCTCTGTCCCCTGGCCTTTCCTGCCTTGACATCCCCCACCCCTGGCTTCCAAGATCCACTGATTGTGATATCAGGCAGTCACGCCATTATGGGCAGGGAAGTGGGGCCAGAAATGACAAATGTATATATTCTCAATTTTAAAAGCCATATCCTTAAACAATTGTTGGGCCAGGTATGACAGTATATGCCTTTAGTCCACTGGTTGTCAAGCTTCCTAATGCTGTGAACCTTTACTATAGTTCCTCATGTGGTGGTGACCCAAACCATAAAATTATTTGATTGTTACCTCATAACTGTAACTTTGCTACTGTTAGAAAATTTAATGTAAATACCTGATCTGCAACCTCTATTAACCCATGGGTTGGGAACCTCAGCTTTAGTTCCAGTTACTCAGGAGGCAGAGACAGGAAGAGCTCTGTAAGTTTGAGACCATCCTAGCCTACATTTTGAGTTTCAGGAAATCCAGGCTACATAACAAGACCCCGTGTCTCAATAAGTAAATAAATCAAAGATAATCCGGAACTTCAGGGAAGCCTGTCTTGATAGTGATGATTGTTAACTGATTAAGGTGGTAGTTGCAGAAGAGTGAAGTGTCTCAGGATGGAGGCACAGTTTCTTAAAAGAACCCTTGTCTCTTACTAGGGATACCCAAAGACCAGAGTTGGTTTTTCTTACCCAAAGTATACTGAAAGTATCAACTTCCAACCACAAAACATTCGTTATGTTTTAAAATTTTAGGAACTCCTATTTGTTGATTAAGTAGTTAAGATGTCCTATAACCGAGTTACTTAAGATAAATATATACATACACATTTATGTATGTATTTATAAAACAAAAGTTTTATAATATGACAATAGTTATAGCTTACCAATGAAAAGGAAAAATATGGACTACTATAAAGTGACTATCACTGGAATTTCATTTATCTATCTGATTATACAATAAGGAATAAGATTTGCTCCTGCCCACAGAACTTATAAGTCCTTATTTCTCAGAAGTCTGACCTACATTGTTATCTGAACTCTTTATGATACAACATTTTATTTACATTTTGAATAAAATCTTATGGAATACCAAAATAATACAATAAAACTGTGTCATAAATAAAGTAATAATTTAGATAGTATAGAGCAATCTTTCCCTAAAATTAACAATGCCTCATGGGATTGGAACCCTAAAATCAATCTAGAATAAAGAAAAACCAAAATTAAATATAAACTGTTTCAAATGTGACAAACATCAAGCAAAATATCTCTCAGAAAACAAATAATTGTAGAAACAGGGAACACATATACTCAAACCTTGATTACTTTGACTTTGTTTTTTGAGATGCCTCTTTCCTTCATATCTTACCTTTCTTGGGCCATATGAAATTCTTGGTTATTTAACTTTAGGTCTGCTGCTCATGCTATTGTTGGGGCAAAAGTAATACCATATCCTATATGGGATGTATATTCTACAATTAATGCTGTGATCTGTGAGAAAGTTGTCCTCCAGATGACCCCACTCCTTCCGTTTCGGGAATGATCACACACTGTCATAAACTAGGCTTGCCAGCACTCTCCAGAAACTCCACCAAAAACAATTAGATACAATTAACGCCCAATGATCCTCTGAGACTCACAACTTTCCCTGGAGATCCAGCCTCCACCCAACCTGCCTGAAGGTCGACATTCCTGAGACTCACTTATGGTCTTTTCCGTACTTCCCTGTGACCCCAAACCCTAATTACAGTTTTTTTTTTCCTTATAAACCCATTACCCTTGAAGCTCTGGTATCACTCTCCTATCCTGCTCCATCAGGAAGGATTGTGACCCGAAGCTCTGAGCCCATAATACAGGACCTTGTTATATTACATTGGTATCAAGTCCTGGTGGTCTTTTTTTGGGGGGGGTCTCATGATCTGGGTAATCTCGGCATAACACTATGTTTGTCACACGTAAATGTTCTGTCATATGTAGGGGACAGTACCATCAGATCCTGATAATGATGATTAGTATATTTGATAGGATCCAGCAGTTCTTCCTTAATGGCTTTACCAAGCACACCTTCCTTTCTTCTGAAGACTGCTGTCTCTCCTACTCAGGCTCAGGGTTATTAAACCCTAGGAGTGAGCCATTCTAGCACAGGACATAAAACAGTGTTTGACTTCCACATGTTCAAAATGTGATGCTCAGCCAACAGGAGATTTGTAAGACTGCTGGCCTGCATCCTGTTCACACAGTCAGCTCTGTGACTTGGATGAGTTGCTTCATGTATTTGAGCCTCAGTACTTTTATTTGTGAAATTCAATAGCCCATACTACATAGAACCACTAAAGGCAAAAAATAAGAAGGAAAAGAAAAGTGATGTATAGCTAACGGGGGATTTGTGGACTGAAGTTACCAGGAAAGGCACCTGTGTCAAAGGGTCTATGAGACTGACTGACTGACTAGAACTTCCACAGTTGGGGAGAAGTGGAATGTTGCAGATCTAGATCCAAATTGCCTTACATTATATGTGTGAATTTAGTATGTCTTCATTGTGCACTTCTGTGTCTGACTTATTATGTGAACCTCTTGGGATGTCCAATAGGTCACTAGCTTCTACCAACCACCAACTAAGAAAACCATTAGATAGTATCCAAGGCCTTTGAGTGTAATTTCCCCACTTTCCTGTAACCTGCCTACTGGAATCTTTCACCAATTAATTTTTATATTCATTTTAGTAGGAGGTAAGGAGCAGAACACAAGGCTTCAGTGGAACTCATAGGACAATTTATGAGAGTAGGTATCTCTGTTTCCACTATGTGGGTTCCAGCCACAAAACTAGGGCCATTGGGTTTGATGGCAAGTGACAATACCCCTGAGCCATCTCATTGTCACACCAATGTACTTTTAAAATATCTTGATTTATGACTTTTTTGTTATATAAATACACCAAACTGTTACCACACTGAAACACAATATTTAGGATTAACCAAATCTCTGTTGTCACATCGTGGTTACTCAAGTTAACTTCAAAATAAAAATATCTCTTATTCCATTTGAGTTGAGTACCATACTTTTGTATTTGTATTATCACTTCTGGCATTGAAAATAGGCTAAATCTTTGGATACGCTTGGAATCAAGAAGAATCTACTTGTAGTCATGTAAAACTATTGACTACTTGATAGAAAAAAACAGTCTCTTGCATATGTATTTCCAATATCTGTCTGGTTAAAGTATTGACAATCTTATGAGTAGGCAATAGAAACTAAATGAAGCTAAACAAATCAAATATAGTCCATTAATATGTATGTTTTCTTTTTAAAGTAATGTTTCATTTTGGTAAACTAAAACTTAAATACAATCACTTTCAAGTTTACTCCACCAAATCTTCTGAACATGAAATTTGTTAATGTGTTTGAGTTTTTTTTTGTTTGTTTGTTTTATGGTTTTTTTTTTTTTTAATTCGGAGAATATGAAGAATGTAACATCCAATAATTTCTATTATTTTTCATGCACATAATTAAGACAGATATACTATAATATGAAGCCAACCATCAAATAGACCAAAATTAAAATATAAAAACATCGGGAGGCAGGATCATTGCAGGAGAGATACCCTAATGTTGTCTGTGCAGTCACTTCCCATCCCTGTGTGCTGCTGCATTGTAAAGAATGGAGGGCCAGCCTGTGTATTCACCAGCAGAATTCTAATTGTGGAATAGAGGTGCCTTAAGTTAAGGATAATGTAGAAAAGAGCAAAAGTTTCCAAAGGTCAGGAGAAGAAATCCATCAGAAGTGACCACCTTCCTCCTTCTGGCTGCTTAATGGGCATTTCACTAATTTTGAGACCTCCTTTAAGTATCGCACAGTTTATATTCATAAAGCTCATCCGGGTCCTCCATTTGCTGCTGCACTAGATTTAGGAGTTTGTTAACTGAGCTCACCGTCTCTGCGAGAACTGTGTGACTGGTACACAACTGTCATTGTCCCCTTTAGAGAAAGAGTTAAGGATCACTAGACAGGATGCCATTGAAACGTTAAAGATTTCATAATGAAAAAACTGTGCATGGATTCAAGTAAGCCTGAGCTGTATAAAGTCAGAAGCAGAATGTGTCGTCTGAACTGTCTCTCAGTTACAAGCGACAACGAAGAGCCTGTGTGTAGGAGAAGGATGCTCGCCCCCAGCAAGGCAACCACCACCGCACGGTTCAGACTCTCGTTCAGAATAACTTAGTCAATGGTTTTGGATTGCTATGCCTTTGCTCCAAAATAAAGACATTTCATCTACTTCCAGGTGCCTGTGGGAGAATGGCTTTCCGGTGTTCCTGGTAGGAGCCCTCACTGAATGCTGATATGTGTCTTGAGAAGTTAACATAGACTCAGGTACGGCAATTAACCTTTACGACAGTATCTAATGTCGCACCGTAGGATGTTAATTGTCAGCGGTGGGATTAATTTCACTGACGGGAGCGATGAAAAGCAATTTTAAGGTACCTATGAGAAACTGGTCCTGGGGGGGATTACCTCCCCCTGTATATTCTCATAGGGTATCAAGTCTCTTCTTGGCTACCTGCTGTCCTTCCTCTGAGTGCCACCAGGTCTCCCCCTCCAGGGGACATGGTCAAATGTGAGGCACCAGAATACGTGAGAAAGTCATAGGGAGGGGAATAATGGGAAAATGGGGGGGGGGAGGAATGGGAGGATACAAGGGATGGGATAAACATTGAGATGTAACAAGAATAAATTAATAAAAAAAAAAAAAGAGAAACTGGTTCATCACTGATTGTTTTTTCTCCTCAAGTCATTTAAACCCATTTTTCCTAAATATTTGTGTGTCCCCTAAAGGAGGAAGAGTTTAACCTCAAATTTGCTTCCCAGTAATAACTTCTATCTTACAAAGTACCTGGTTTTGGTGACTCACTTGTTAAACTATCCTCACAGATTTGAGAATAATGCAAGCCACTGTGCTCCCTTTTCATCACTTATCAAATTCCTAATTGCCACACAGCTTCCTGGGTGTTGGCTACCAATACCACTCCACCACTCGATAGGATTGGGATGCAACTATGTAGGTGTTTTCTTGATAAATATGCACATCACAGCTAAGTTCAAGCACTTTTTGTAAAACCTAAATCAGAGCAGTAGTAGCAGCCATTTGAATCATGCTGGCCACCTCTCCCTGCATTTAAAGTAAGATGTGCAGAGCTGACGGACAAGGACATTCATGGTTTGGTACTGTTCAGTTCTGCATGTTCTTGTCAAGGAATTCCTCCTTTCTCCCATGACTCCATCCCGGGTGCTCTTGCGTCCACTCTACATAGTGGGCTTTCTTTCTTTCTCTCTCTCTTTCTTTCTTTCTTTTTAAGATTTTATTTATTTATTATGTATACAGTATTCTGCTGCATGTGTGCCTACACACCAGAAGAGGGCTCACAACCATCTATGGTGGGCTTTCTTGTAAGGCAGGGTCACACACAGCACATGCTGCCTTCTGCTTGGAAGGCTCCTTGGTTGCTGCTTATCCATTAGCTCTGAGCATGAAAGTTGTACCAAAAGGGCTTTCCTTATCACCATATTTAAATGAGCTCTCCTCCTGCTTTCCGTCTTAGATTGTTTTGCAGTGTGAAAAAAAATTAAAATATATATGTATATATATATATATATATTTCACATTATATTCAAATTGGAATTTATTTCACTCTTATCTTCCTGTTCCCATCTTCTCTCTGTCTTCTGCCCTAATTCTCTCCCCTAGACCTCTGACAGATGAGGTCCTCCTCCACCACCATCTGACCACAGCCTATCAGGTCTCATCTGGATAGCCTGCATCCTCTTCTTCTGTGTTCCCACGGGGCCTCTCTGCAAAGGGGCAGTGTTCAAACCTCGGGCACCAGAGTTTCTGTCAGGGTCAGTCTCCTGCTCCCTTCCCTTCCCCATGTGGAGAATGAGCTGCCCACTGGCTATGTCTGAACAGGGGGGCTAGGTTCTCTGTAGTGCCCTTGGTTGGTGCATCAATTTGTGCAGCACCCCTGGGGGGCCAGATATGCCAGCCTTGATAGACTCCTTGTGGAGCTCCTGATAACCTTCCCCCAGCCCCCTACACCACACACCCACTCCCCTGTCTTTCCATCCCCCAACTCTGGGAAATGCAAATCAAAATGACTCTGAGATTCCATCTTACACCTATCAGAATGGCTAAGATAAAAAATTCAAGTGATAGCACATGCTGGCGAGGATGTGGAGAAAGGGGAACACTCCTCCATTGCTGGTGGGAGTACAAACTTGTATAACCACTTTGGAAATCAATCTGGCACTTTCTCAGAAAATTAGGAATAGCTCTACACCAGGACCCAGCTAGACCACTCCTGGGTATAACTGAAAGAAGTTCCACCACACAACAAGGACATTTGCTCAACTATGTTCATAGCAGCCTTATTCATAATAGCCAGAATCTGGAAATAACCTAGATGCCCCTCAACCGAAGAATGGATAAAGAAAATATGATACATCTACACAATGAAATACTATTCAGCTACTAAAAACAAGAAAATTTTGAAATTTTCAGGCAAATGGACAGAACTAGAAAAGATCATCCCGAGTGAGGTAACCCAGATCCAGGAAGACAGGCATGGTATATAATTCACTTATAAGTGGATATTAGGCCAACATAGAGACTCCAGCCAGCAGGGGATCAGGACAGATGCGGGGACTTGCAGTGTACTTTTGTTTGATTTGTTCACACCCCTAATATGTGTTTGTATCATATACCCACCAGGCAAATATATCCCACAGGAAGCCAGGAAGGATATTTGTTCTGCTTACTTTTTCATTTCTACACTTAGTTGTTAAGTAAATCTTGATGAAGGTGACGCAATGCAAACTCGAGTACAGGAGGAGATACGTGCTTTATGTTAAGGAAGCAAAATGGTCCCCATTTGAGAATGAGCACAGAGACAACCTAGGTGCTGGTGAGGCCAGAGAATATGTTTGCTATATGTTAAATCTAAGCAAACTCTTGCCAACGCTCTGATATCCACAGTATTCTTGTACTGGTCAAGAGAGCCTGAATCTACGTGTAACGTCCATTCTCTGAGAAAACATGAGCCCCAACAACTTCTGTCTTGCTTTCCACCTTCACAACATCAAGAGAAATAAACTACACCTTTCTTCCTAAGCAAAATGTGTTTCTGGAAATGGTTAGGCACTCCGTAAACTGTGGTTCAGGCATAGAGTTTTCCAAGTGAGTCTGGCACACTCAGTCTACCTTACCAGCTCTCCATCCTTTTCGAAAGATGACATAAGTAAGCAATTCTGAGAAGAGACTGTGTCTAAAGCCAAGTACCAGCATGCTTATACATATAACTTCTGCAAGCACAGCTAAGTACTGATGATAGTCAATTATACAATTGAGGAACCAAAACAAATACTCCTACTTCTAAGTAACAGAAGCGAAATAATTGCCAATTCTAGCCTAGCAGGAAATAGTGCTTGGCTGAATATTAGCCAACATTAAGTATTAAAACACAATCAACTAATTCACAGCAATGATTCACATATTGTAACAAGGTTTACTTGGAGTTGCTCAGGGTAATTTCCATATATGTTTACAAGATTGTTTATTACAGCATTATTCTCATCAGCAAATAACTTTTTCATTTAGGTAGTTATGATTGGGTGAGACTGCCTCTACAGTGAACAAAATTACTAAGATTATGTTGCTCACTGATATGGTTTCTACTTTTGCTAGCCTTGTGCCTCACAGTGAAAGAGGGTTCCCGAAGTGTGGTGAAGCCCTCCAGATTTATTTGTACTTATAAATGGAGAGTTCCTGTCTCAGCAGCCCTCAGGGATAAACACTGATCCACTCTTCATGTCTGTTCTCATTAACTGAGAAGCATTTGGGGAAATGCAGCATGGATATTGGGTCGTTCCGGACTCAGGCTATATGCAGGGATCATCACTTGCTGAGTATAATTCTCCTCTGTGGCACTTTATCTGTATGAGACAAAATTTACCTCAGGTGGTTACTGTGTTGGTCTAATTACAATGCTCTATGCATGCTGACAGAAGTGGATGCCTTTGTTCCTAATGGCTGTTCCTGCTATTCTTCTTGGAATCGAATACTTTGGAAAGGAGAAAAAATTACTCAAGATTTCAGAGTAAAGCAAGATTTCAGGGTGAAGCCAGTTGTTGGTGGTTCGAATGCCTTCTTTAATTTTTTAGCTGGACACTTTCACTTCTTCTTCACCTCCTTTCTTCATAGTCACATGTTTGAAACTTGCGGTCTGCCTGGTTTTAAACTTAGACTCAGAGGAATAAAGTGAAGATTTATTTGCCTGCTATCTTGATTTGTCCATGTGCTTCCAAAACCAAGAAAGTTCGGTAATAAGTAATTAGACAGCGATCTTGCCTTGAAAGTGGTACTTAGGCATCTTTCTGATTTACCCCAAATGCGCTCACTTTCTATGGCTGTATGTTGCTAACCTGTAACTTGTTATAATTAGAAATAAAAATACTATAAGTTTTAACAAACAATGGTAACCAAAGAATAACCCATCACTACAGGTGACATTTATGGAGCTTACATCATCCACTAGGCCTTTTCATGTATTGCCTAAGTATCATTGCACTGTAAGGAAACACTATGATTATTGCATATTTCTATATAAGGCCAATGGGGTTTGGTTGGGCAGTAACTTCCTTAGAGTCAGACAAGGAGAGTTAAAATAGAAAAGAGTGGAGCTGGTGGCCTACAGCACCCTGTTCTGTGCACTCTCCCCTTAGTCAGTCACTAAGTGCTGTCTCTATGTGGTGCAGCCTCCAATGACAGCTGCACTAAAGTCACAGCAGTGATTTGCAAGCAGGTACCTGGAAGTGGTATAACTTTGAGGCAGTTATGAACTTGACCCTTAATGAGTGTGAGTCTGCTTAGAGTGAGGCACATTTGGGATGTTATGTCTTACACTCGGCTTTTAAGTTACCATGTTTTAAATGACTACTTTAATGAGATGTGTTGCTGTGTGGCTGTTTCACATTTCATCTTATTACTAGTGAATCTGATTCTCTTCAGTGCTGATGCATATTTGCCTGACATTTGAAATTCCCTCTCTCTGAGCTGTTCCTGTCCTTGCTCATTTTATTACTGTTTCTGCATCTTCCAAATGCCATGAAACAGTCCTTCTACTAAGTTGGACATTCGTATGCTGATCTGTACTGGCAGTTTCAATTTAAATTGTGTAGTAAACTTTTATCAGCTTTAAATGTATTTCTTCAATGTCATCTGCATGAGTGTGCTGTTACACATTCATTTGACATAAACTACTGAATTTGATGTAATCACATCCATCACATTTTAACATGTGGCTCTGAATCACATTCTTAAAGAAGGCTATGATATTAATAACACCATAGACATCTGAATTTTTCTCATATTATCTATCCCAGAAGCATAAAATGACAGCTCCCTTCCCTTTTCTCCCTCCTAACCCTTCTCTCTCCTTTTCCATCTTTCTCCCTCCTTGTTTGTATGCCTCTCTTTCTCCCTTGCCACCTTTCTCTCTCCCTCCCTCCATCTGTCCACCCCTCCATCTCTTCATCTCTCTCTTTACATATGACTAAAGCATTTTCCTACTACAAGTGAATTTTTCTCCTGTGATAGCCAGGATTGTCTTGACCTTATATCCATGGACTAGAGAATCAAAGAGCTATTTCTGTGTTGTTTGAAAGCTACTTTAATATTATTTTTATCTCAGTCATATGACTCGTCTTTTACCTTTGCTATTGTTTGGCATACTAAAAACTATAGTTTGCTTATATTCTTTTACTTAAAAGCATCGCAGGCGAGTTATTCAGGCTTGTGTGTGGCTACTCAGGAGGCTGAAACAGAGGACTTCCCTAAGTTTACAGTTAGGCTGTAACAAGGCAGGTCATCCAAGGTTACATAGCAAAACATCTCAATAAAACAAAACAGAATTTAAAGAAAAAAAATAATAGGATTGGATACACCAAATAGCATATCAAATTAATATAAACTACGATAATAAATCTATTATGTTATATCATTACAATGTGAATGGCTCTCATTTATAAAAACACCTTATCTTCCCATCTCTTTAATTAGTTATTTACTGTTCCTATCAGACCTTGAACATGTTCTCTTGAAATTTTCTGTGCTCTTTTTCCCTTATCGTTCAAAAGTAAAGTGATGCCATTTTCATATGCACAATGTTGTGAGAAAATTATAAATAGATAATCAAAATCTTAACACACAAGAAGAAAACCAAGAACCAGGACATGTTCCTGGGGAGTGTCACATGACCCCACCATTGCAGAAAGCAATCTAGAGCTCTCAGTGAAGTCACACACATGTAAAATGCACTTTGACTCACCAGGTCACCCCTAGGCAAACCAGAGCACGAACATACTCAACAAGCACGGGGAGGGTCAATCCATTCTGGTTTATGAGAGTAAGGAACATGGTGGGGGAAACAGCCTCACTTTGTAAATCAGCAAATCGCTCACAATACAAGGGATGGGATAACCATTGAGATGTAACAAGAATAAATTAATAAAAATAAATCAATAAATAAAAATGAAAAATAAATAAATAAATAAAATTAAAAAACAAAACAAAACAAAACAAAAACCCAGCCGTAACTGTTTTAGGTATTGTTTGGAGCCATGTGTGACATTCGTAAGGGATATTAGAGATTAGGAAAGGAAACAAAATTTAAAAGAATCAGACCTTGTGTGGATTACTGATAATTATGTGTACTATGCAGTTACTTTGTCTTTTACGTCAAAACTAAAGGTAAAAGTTAACTGGTGGCTAACTATGGGGGTATGTGGATGTCATGTTTGTCATGGTCGAGTATTCACACAGCGGAGAGACACCTGCTGTCCTCTACTGTCAATGTATACCACTATAACTGTGGGCAGAGTGGTACTTTACAAAGACATTTGAATTCTAATTGTTGGTGCACTAACATTTCTCTCCAGTCACTGCTGATAGTCTCACAGGAAAAGTAGATAAGTACCTTATGGGTGTGTGGGCTCTCAATACCAACAAAGCCCACCTCTCAAAAGCCACCCAAATGCCTGACCAGGACCTCCTAAAGCCTTGGTTTTTTTTTTTTACAGGTATGTTAACTCAAGTTTACTATACAAATTTAAAATCATTTGGAAGAAAAACATAATCTGAATGCATATTAATGGAAATAAAATAGATGTGCTGATGACATAAGCTTCCATCATTTCACACTAGATACTAATGTCCCTCTCTGCCATGCTATTCACATACACAGAGCTTCCAAGAATAAGACTACATAGCCACAATGCCAGAGTCACTCCTGTGCTGTTTGCCAGATTTTAATCTGTAGGACACTGCTTGATGGCTCACACAGAACTAGCTCTCATCAAGCAAGTATTAAAAATGGAAGCAGGCAATTCGAATTAAGTCAGTTATCTATAATAATACAGCATTAATTCTGAACTTGTATTTAGA
Organism: Acomys russatus; assembly: GCF_903995435.1. Classification (NCBI taxonomy): domain Eukaryota; kingdom Metazoa; phylum Chordata; class Mammalia; order Rodentia; family Muridae; genus Acomys; species Acomys russatus. Next base: position 15,493,830 of record NC_067164.1, on the reverse strand, counting down.
CGTTCAACATCATAGTTCAGACAATAAATGCTCAACCTCTTTAGCCTTTAGGGGGAAATACCATCCTAAATTATAAGGATATTCCATCTCACAATGTCGGAAAGGTCAACAAGAGGATGAACACAGGAATGCTGATGAGGCTTCCTGGAAGAGGGGGGACATATATACTATTGGTAGTATGTGAATCAATGCAGCCACCAGAAGAATCAATATGGTGGCTCTGCTCCAAATAGAAATACAATTGCTGTATGATCCATCTATACTACCGCTCAGTACACACTCAGGAGAATCAATGTCAGGATATAATGTAGATCACTGTGCTTTGTTTTTTTTTTTGTTTTTTTTTTTTAAACAACAACAATAAGATTAGACAAAGCACTTGTCTAACAGCAAATAATGCTGCTTGGTTTGCCCAAATAAAACAAAAGATAAATAAGCCCAATTCTGCATAGACACTTTATGCACAACGAAATTGATTCCCACTGTGGGGAAGGGGGCACATGTCCTCACACTCTCAGACCTAGTTCCAGGCATTCAGCCTGCACATCAATGGAGCTGAGGTTCCCAAATCCCTACCTGCATTCTCCCACGCTCTTGGGCTTCACTGCCATCATGGAGATTGAGCCCAGAGAGTCCAAATGAAGAATTATGTGTGTATTCTTTCTCAATTACTGCTGAATTAGAATTCCCCCAATATCTCAAACTGAAAATACTGAAAAGCTGAAGATCATATGTATGGTACATGTACATGATATGTACAATATGGTACGGTATGGTATATACATACATATGTGTGCAATAACAATTATTGAAAAGAGGCCATGAATTTCAATGGGGACATATGGGAGGGCTTGGGAGAGGAAGAGGAAGGGAGAAAGTGTATTATATTATAATCTTAAAAATAAAATGAAAAACTAAAAGAATAAAGATCTCAATGAGCTGAGAGAGTACAGGAATAAATGTCCGAGTGACATCCAAGGAAACATGAAGATATGAATGCTTAAAATAAGGAAGACAATAGAAGATTTGAAAACTGAAGCCAGCAAAGAGAATTACTGAGAACTTAAGCTAAAACAAAGACGTGACTGAGACACTCGCTATGATTAGAAAACTCAGGAAAGCAAGTCTAAAAGATGAAGTAAAAGATAAAATATCAGGAATTGAATGTGAAGTATACCACAAAAGCAAAGAATATGAATTTTTTAGAAAACAGGAAATGAACATGCAGGAATTTTGGGGCACTACCAAATATCTAAATTATAAGCATAGACAGAGACAAATATGAAGTCAGTGGCATAGTCCTAATATTCAACAGAAGCACAGCAGAAAACTTCCCCAAATTAAAGAAAGGTATAATCACACAGATGCAAGAAGCTCCCCCAAACACCCAATAAACAACAGTGCAAAAGAATCTACCCACAGATTGTTACAGTTAAAACACTAAATACAGAGGATGGACATTTTTTGTTTTGTTTTGTTTTGTTTTTGTAAGTGACAAGAGAAAAACTACAAATCACACATAAAGGAAGACCCATCATAATAACAGCCAACTCACCAATGGAAACATTAAAAGCCAGGAGGACATGGCACAAGGTACTCCAAGCTCCAAAAGACCACACATGCTAACCCATGCTATGTTATCGCCAAAGCTATCCGCCATACTTGGAGAAGCAGCCCAAACATTCCCTGTTATAAACAGGCTTAAAAAATTCACGTTTACCAAATCAGGCCTCCATAGAATACTGGGGCTGTCACTTAGACTAAAGAGAGGATACAAAAGAAGTTATAGAAGGAAAAAAAAAATGAAGCTAATCATTGAAACACAAATAGAATGAAAGACACAAACAGAAAGAAGACAACAAAATAATAGCAATCAATATACACTCTTCAACAATAACTAAATATTAGTAGCTTCAATTCCTCAATAAAAAGGCCAAGGTTAGTTGAATGGATTGAGAAACAAACCCATCTCTACGTTGTCTACAGAAACGTATCTTACCTTTGAGGATAGCTTAGAGCAAAAGGTTGAGAAGTGTTCCAAGCAAATGGAGCAGGAAGCAAACAGGCATTGCTATCCTGATATCTGACAAAATGGACTTCAAACTAAAACTAATCTGAAGAGATTAAAAAATTCTAGTCAAGGGAACAGTTAAGCAAGAAGAAACAACTATCCTAAACACCAAACTCTGACACATCTAATTTTACAAAACAAGTACTCCTAGAATTCGAGACAAAGATTAACACCAGTTCAGGAATAGTATGTTATTTTTTAATACCTCAGTTTCTCTAATAGAGAGGTTATTTGAACAAAAAATTAAACAGAAATATCAGACTTAAATAGCATCGTACATGAAATGTACATGATTGGTATTTACAGAATATTCCACCCAAACACCAGATAATATATATTCAGCTCAGCACCTCATGCACACTTTCTTAACCATGTACATGGGCATAAAATAATTCTTAACAAATATAGAAAAATTGAAACAATTCCATATATGCCATCTGACCCCAATGCAATAAAACTTAACAACAACAAAACAAAACTTTAGTAATTAAAAAAAAAAAAAAACTCATGGAAATTAAACAACACGCTACTGAATAATGAACAGGTCAAAATATAAATTTATTAAAATAAGAGAATTGCCTGGAACTAAAGAAAGTGAAAATACAACAAAATATCTGGTACACATTAAAAGAAGTTCTAAGAGGGAAGTTTATATCTCTAATTACTAACATTAAAAAAAAAAATAAGAGTACAAATAAATAACTCAAGAATAGAATTAAAAAGTTTGGAAAAACAAAATACAAACTACACCCAAATCCAGTAATCATGAAGAAATAATAAAAATCAAAACAGAAATTAATGAAACAGCCAATACTACAAAAATCAATAAAGCTAGGATTTTCTTCATGGAAAAAAAAACAATCAAGATTGACAGACTCATGGCCCAATTAACGAAAAAGAGAGAGAGAGAGAGAGAAGACCTAATTAACAGAATCAGAGATGAACAAGGAAGCCTGACAACTATCAAAGAAAAATGGAACATAAGAGAATTTTTTAAAAAACATAGGCTCCTATTAAGTTAGAAAATCTGAAAGAAATTAATGAATTTCTACACATTGCTCTGAACCAAAGTTAAAGGATGAACAATGTAAACAGACCCATTACAAATAAGGAAAGTGAAACAACAATAATAATAATTTAAAAAACCTTCCAAGTTAAAAACATTCCATGTCCAGATGGATTAACAGTAGATTCTACCAGACTTTCACAGAAAAATTGCAAGTAATAGTTTTCAAATTATTGCAAAAAAGAGGAAAGAAACATAAAGCATATTTTCAAACTCCTTCTACAAAGCTAGTATTATTTTACTACCAAATCAGTTAAAAGATGTAACAATGGAAAAGGGAGAAGAAGGAGGAGGAGGAAGAGAAGAAGAAGAAGAAGAAGAAGAAGAAGAAGAAGAAAGAAGAAGAAGAAGAAAGCTATAGCTAATATCCACAAGGAACATAGATTTAAAATTCCCCCATTAAAATGATTATAAGCCAAAACCAGGCATATATCAAAAAAAAATCATTCTCCACAGTCAATCTGCCTTTATTCTGGAGATGTAAGGATGGTTCAGTATACATAGGCTGATAAATATATAATAATTTTATAATCATATAATCATATATTATGTATTTATTATATATAATAAATCATACACATGAACTTAATGACAAAAATCACATGATGATATCAATAGCTGTAGAAAAAGCCTTTGACAAAATTCAAGATGATTTCATAATAAGATTCCTAGGGAGAATAGAGAACATACTTTATAATAAAGGTTACATATGATGAACCCACAGCCAGCATCTTCTTAAATGGAGAAAACCCTGAAACAATCCCACTAAAATTAGGACTAAAGCCAGGCTGTCTGCTATCCCCACATTTTTTTCAACATAATGCTCAAAGCACTAGCTAGGGTAATAAGGCATGAAATGGAAATTAAATCAATATAAATAGGAACATTAGTCAAAGTATCTTTGTTTATCTCAGATGATACATTATACATAAAGATCCCAAAAATTTTACCATAAAACTTTAAAAAATGATCTACACTTTCAGCTAAATTGCAGGATAGAAAATCAAATCTATATGCAAACATGAGAAAGAGATCATGAAAACACTCCATCAACAGTAGCCTCTAAAAACATAAAATATTTAGAAATACACCTAACCAAGGATATAAAAATATCTACAATGAAGACTTTATATCTCTGACAAGAGAGACTGAGGAAGACACTTGAACAAGAAAAAAACATCTCATGCTCATGGATTGGTAGAATTAATATTGTGAAAATCACCATACTACTAGCATTGACTTATAGATTTAGTACAGTACCAATCAAAATCTCCATGACATGCTTTGCTAAAATAGAAAAAATTTAAAAAACAACTAAATTAAAATTCTTGTGAAAGCATAGAAGACCTCAGATAACTAAAACAATCTGAGCAAAAAAATAAAAACAAACAAACAAACAAAAAACCAACCCTGGAGAGATTTTCATACCAGATTTTATACTATATTGGAGAGCTGTGTTAATAAAAATAGCCTGGTAATGGCACAAAGACAGAAATGTGGTTATTGGACTAAAAGAAAAAAATCCAAAGATGAATGCACAGAACTCCAACCATCTACTATTTGACAAAGATGCCAAATAAACAAATGGTACTGGGACACCGGGGTGTCTGCATATTAGAATGAAATTACACTCCTATCTACAACACTGCACAAGAATCACCTTCAAAGGATTCAAACACTTCAATCTGAAATCTGAAATACTGAGCCTGATCTAAGAAAACATGAGCAATACTCTACAAGATGTAAGTGCAAGAGAGAAATTTCCAAATGAGAATTGATTTGCTAGGAAGTAAAGCCAACAACTGAGAAATGCTACCTCACAAAAATAAGTCTTCTGTAGGGCACAAAAAAAAAAAAAAAAAAAAAAAAAAGTCAATATAGTGGACAGCCCACAGACTAGATAAGGATCCTTATGGCAGCTACACAGCCTACTGGAAATGGTTTTCAATCTTCCTAACACTCTGACCCTTTAACATAGTTCCTCATGTTGTGGTGACGCCCCCAACCATAAGATTATTTTTGTTACTATTTCATAACTTCAATTTTGTTACTGTTACGAATTATAAATATCTGTTTCTTATGGTCTCAGGTGACCCCTGTGATAGGGTCATCCAACCTCCAAAGGGGTTGTGACCCACAGGTTTAGAGCCACTGCTACAGAAGGTTAATATCCGGAATAAAGAATTGAATAACACAAAGTATCAATAAAACAAATGTCCCTATTAAACCGAGCCATGGATTTGAATAGAGAATTCAAAAGAAGAAATAAAAATTTCTAAGAAATATTTTAGAAAGTGTTCAACATCTTTAGCCACTAGGGAAATGCAAAGTAAGAATACTTTACGAATTCATCTTAACCCAGTAAGAACGGCTAAGATCAAGGAAACAACCAACAAATGCTTGAAGATGTAGAAAAGGGAAAACCACTCATTCGCTGTTGGTGAGATCGGAACTGGTATAGCACTATGGAAATCAGTGTATAGAATTCTCAAAAAGCTAAAAGTGGGTCTACCATTGATCCACCTATCTCACTCTTTGGCATATGCCCAAAGCACATGACATCATACTATTCACTCAGCCGTGTTCATAGACATTCTATTCACAACTAGGGAATAAAAACAATCTAGAATGTGCTTCCACCAGTGAATCAATAATGAAAATGTTCATACACACAATGGGATTCTAATTAGTTGTAAAGAAACACGAAATCACACAATTTGCGGGTAAATTGAAGGAACTGGAAAATATACTGAGTGAGGTAATACTGAGCCAGAAAGACAAATGCTACATGTTCTTTCATATCTGTGGATCATAGTTCTAAATTTGAGTATATAATCTGAAATAACTGCAAAGACTAGGAACGTAGCAAGGGACCATGGGAGGATGGAGAAAGAAGGGCTCTGGGGAGGGTAATAGTAGTATACAGGTGCTATGAATGGTGCTCTGTGTGTGTGTGTGTGTGTGTGTGTGTGTGTGTGTGTGTGTGTGTGTGTGTGTGTGTGTGTGTGTATGCACATGACTGTTTTAATGTATTTATGACATATGGTTTAATAATGTTTTCCCCCAAGAACCATACACTAGCAAAAATCCCAGTGCCAGGCATGGGAAATCTTCCTTTAAGTTTCTGGTCAAGAGAGCCTCACAGTCTCCCAAATTACTATAGACAATTCCACACCCCGTCTCTGGGTAAGCCTCTGCTGCTGTTGGAGACACCACATGCTACAGACACAGGAGAAACCGAGCTAGAACTGACTTGGATATCTCCTCTCTGGAGACCACTGTGTCTATAGGGGCCAGGAAAACTTCCAAGGGAGAAACACAATAAAAAGTTCTACATAACTATGAAGCATATGAACCACAGCACTACAGTCACTGGCCTAGCAAGATATCCCCAATGGTACAATAGTCCACTTCCATTATGGGGATAATCAACAGCTGTCTAAAATGACTTATCAGCCCCCTACATACACATACATATACCCTAGTAGGAAGAAAGTCTACCATTGGCTGTAGAGGCCATCAGTCCGAGAGAAGAGGCTACTACTGACAGTTTCCCATAACTGTATCCTAAATATTTATCCTTGCACTCAAAGATAAACACAGGTTTCAACCGTCATCAAAGATGCTTCATTTTGCAACCAACAAAAGTTGCTATAGATGTCCACAAATGGTGAAAATTTAGAGAATTAGTGACTATGGGGTGCCCAACCCCAGCCCAACCCACAATATATACCCCACACCAAGGTTCAGGGGCAATACCAAAAGGGGGGCAGACTACATAGTTTTCCAGACATGCCAGGGACATTGTTCATTAAATCTGGACAATATGGTTGCCTAAAGTAAACTAGACCTGCGTAATGACAACACTAGTCAACATGGCAACACAGATATGGAATATTTTATTTTATAAATGGCACTCCTAGATGAAAAGCTGCTGCCAACCCATGGCTGGTGAGATAGGGAGGACCAGTTTTATGATGTTCGGTAATACAGATAACTTGGAATAAGTTGGCATTAAAACTCTCAACAGTCCCCATGTTTTGGTCAATCAGTCTGGTAAAAACTGTAACCTCAACGTGACTTTATTTTTTAACTCAGTTTTACAAAAGAGGAGTTGTTTGGGTGTATAAAACCCTTTAAAATGAAAAACAAAACAAAACAAAAAACAAAAAAACCCTGACCCGAAAATAAATCTGAGGCTCTTGAAGTCATTTAATAGTCTCATTTGCTTGCCGACCTAAAACTATAGGTAATTTCCACACATTTTATCTCTGGGGTTATATTGATGTAATTTGAAGCATTAAGATGCTAATTCGCTATGCGGGACTTTTATAATAGGCTTGACTGGTTATTGAAAGGACATATATTTTATTTCCGTCTAACTTAGCTTTATGTCCATGAATAAAAGATTTCTGGCTTGCAAATTAATTGCAAAACAATTTTGTTAAACTAAAAAATAGAAACCTAATAGTTACCTGGGTTGTATTTTTACTGCAATCATTTGTTACTTTTTGTTCTTTTATATCTCATTAATTCCAGTATATGCGATGCTAGCAAGAGCATTACATTATATCAGTATGTAAAGTATTTCCAACACAGAATGATCCGATTCCATCCCCTTTATGCAGTCATGATGGCTTTAATTCTGAAAGTCAGTTTCAATTTCCCCTTTTTCTTTCTTTCTTGTGTCTAGTTTTATCTTCTATGCCACCCATACAAGCCACACACACACACACACACGACTTAGCCCATTGCATTTTCTTCATTGCTGTGGTCTCTTTTCTCTACTGGGCCATAGAGGCTCAGCAATGTCTTTTATGGAAAAAAGTGGTCCCTAAGTATATGCCAAGCTGTCTTGAACATCAGGACACATCTCTTTGTCTAATGTTTCTCAATCATTCTCCTGAAAATTATTCTGCTTTATTTATACAATCACTTACTGGTTGAATCTTGCTTAGTAATAGGTTTGCTATCTATGCCACAGTAAAATCTAATTTCATCAAGAAATGGCCTTCTATGCATTGTTCTTACCTCTATATTCCCAGTGTACCCCCACAACAGTGCCTATTATATTATAAAGGGTAAGCAATATTTGTTTGATTGGTTAATGGATTTTCAGTTCTAATACATCTTTTCCTAGACAGACTTCTAACCTCTGAGCTCCTGCATTCCCTCTCATCTTAGGTGAAGACTTTCATAAACAAAGTGATCACAGTTTCTCTCTCTCTCTCTCTCTCTCTCTCTCTCTCTCTCTCTCTCTCTCTCTCTCTCTCTCTCTCTCATTTTCTCTGTGTGTGCGGGGGGCGTGCTGGGGGGAGTTGGGGAGTTGGTTTTTCAAGGCAGGGTTTCTCTGTGTAGCTTTGGCTGCCTTGGACTCACTTTGTAGACCAGGATGGCTTTGAACTCACAGAGATCCACCTGCCTCTGTCTCCCCAAGTACTGGGATTAGAGGCTTGCACCACCCCACCCTGCCGGTTTTTATTTTTTATTTGAAGTTTTATATTGTACTATAAAGGAACCAACACTAAAAACTCCTCCTTTATTTGAGCAAAACGCACACATGTGAACATACCTTTATAGATATATTTGAGCATAAACACACATGTGTCTTCTTTGTTCCTATATCCACAAGTTATTGGGAATATGAGTTCTGTTGTCATGTTGACTAGACTGTATTAAAGAATTATGCAATGAAGCAATTTCATGTGTTGGTATTTTGTTTTGTATTTGAAAAGGACAGATACTTAAAGAAAAACAGAAGTCTACATATGACCTATTTGCCTGCCTAACGTTCTCATTAGCTTGGCCCCCACTGAAAGAAGTGGTAAATTGTTTAGTGAGAGCATGGAGCATACTAAGCCACAGCTAGTCTCTGAGCATGCAGCTAGCCATGTTTTGAAAACAGTGAGCCTAAGCTTCATGATGCTAAACTGCTCTCTCTCATGAAGCAGGTCAAGGAACTCTGAGTAGGCTTTCCAGAGCCTCTGTGGTTCTTTTCCTGGTCCCTCTACTTTAACTTGCCTGAATGTACTAAAGCCCTGAATTTGATGGGAAAATGTCAAAAATTACATTAAACAGGCAGTTGGAGAACTGATTTATGACTGACACCTTTAGATGTACTCTTAGATAACCTTACTACACTTAAAAATAAATCATACTGCAACCAGGTAGTGATGACACATGCCTGTAATCCCAGTATTCAGAAGGCAGAACAGAAGCAGGCAGATCTCTGTGAGTTTGAGGCCAGCCTGGTCTACAGAACTAGTTTCAGGAGAGCCAAAGGCCACACAAAGAAACCTGAACTCAAAACAAAACAAAAGACTACAAAAATACAAAACAAAACAAAAACAAAAATTTTATTTATTTATTTTTATTAATTTATTCAGATTATATCTCAATTGTTATCCCATCACTTGTATCCTCCCGTTCCTCCCTCCCTCCCGCTTTCACCCTATTCCCCTCCCCTAGGTCTATGAGTGAGGGGGACCTCCTCCCCCACTATATGGTCATAGGCTATCAAGTCTCATCTTGGAAGCCTGCTTATTCTCAAAAACAAAAATTTAAAAAAAACCAAACAAACAAGATAAGGATCCTGGGGATGGGGGAGTGTTGGAGGGGCAGGCCACTGCGAGTCTGACCATGCTGCAATGAGTCAATACAGATAACACAAATTGGATTTTTTTTTTAATTTTTACTTTGTTGGGGGGGCGGTGCGGAGTCACAAGTCAGTGTGGTTGTGGAAATGGAAGGCCTGGGAAGGAGCATGATCAGGGTGTAAGATGTGAAATTCCCAAAGAATCAATAAAAATAATATATTGAGTAAAGATAAATAAATCATACTGCATATTTTATAGGAAACTGCATGATGTTTTAGGCTAGCTGGAGTGAGCAGGGCACTATAGTGTGGAGCCAATCGACCTATCTACCGTCTCAGTTCTTAATTTCCAGCCTGCCTTCTCAGGGCAGCAATTGCTAAGGTCTACTTATTTGGCAAAAATCCCACATAAAACACTGTAATTAACTATTTGTGATTTCTCACTTGTCATTCTATCATAATAGAATTCCATAAGCTGCCAGGTGACTGATCTCGCAGGATTCACAATTTCTTGGTTCTATGGCTACAGAACTATAAAATGTCATAAAAATGCCACTTCTGTCCTAATGGTGAACTGTTCAGACTATTTCTGAGAGGTGCCTTTGAAATGCATCTTTATTCGTTGTTGCTTTTCAGTGTTTGGAGACAGAGCCTTCACTACATGGCTGGGGCTGACCTCTAATTCATGAATGTGCCGACCGGTGGAAATATAAGTGTGTGTCATGGCCTGTCAATTTTTTAGAAAAACATTGAAGCTTCTTTTGTTGTAGTTAAGCATTATTTTTTTTTCTTCCAATTCAGAGCAAGAAAACATGCTCCCAGGAGGAACAGCACTGTGTTTACGCCAGGAACCTTCAAGTAGCAATTTCAAAACCCTCTCGTCCGCCTTGTCTTGTACTTCCCCACTATGGAAACTAACAAAACATAAGGGGAAACTGCAGAAATACCATCTTACAGTGAAGATGTACCATGCATAATTTCTTTGTACTGAGCTCATTTCTCTTTTGTTATACATTTCTAGGTTGCCCCCCACTACGTATTTTCCGGATTCTTTCAACCTTGTGCTGCATTTATCCTAAGATGCCATCTGTAGTCACTCTGCATGACATTTATCTACCCTATTCTGACTTGATGTCCTTGACCAGTGATTTTCTTTTTCTACCTCAAAGATTATTCTGCCATCTTTCAGTAGGGCAGGTAAATAGACCGCAGATGTGTTTTGTTTGAGACACGGTCTCATGTAGCCCTTGAACTCTGTGGCCAAGGATGGTTTTTGAACTCCTGATCTTCCTGCTTGGGTGTGAGGAATGTTCCATCATGCTAGTGTTATGTGGCTCTGAGGATAAAAATCAGGTCTTTGGGTGTGCTGGGCAAGCACTCTGTTAACTGAGCCACAACTTGACTCCTCTGCTTCCAAGGAATCAGTCTCTTAGCTTCTCTAGTTCTTCCATAAAACTATAAAGTGTCACAGAATTATTATGTTGTATATATGACATTTTATTCTATTAAGGGATCTATTCTCTCTCCCACACATCTACTTTTAAAAAGCTGTCACTTTTTGTATAGCTCACTCCCAACTAAGATATTCTTTATAGACACTAAATTTTCTCTGAGAATCATGTCTCCACTTTAAAAGGTGACCTACTTAAAGATACTCAGATTTGCTGATGTCTATAATTTTATAGAAGAGAGTTTAAAAATTTTTAATTCTAAAAATATTTTAAACTTCACCGCAACCCAAACTCTGCCATAAGCAAAAGCTTTGACTCAGTTACTAGGTTAACTCACGTCCAGGGACGCGAGGAGGAAAAGTGAGACGGCATGTGGGTCCACACCGGGCTCCAGCACATCCTACTAACTCATCCCATTTTAATTATTCAACTATTCAAATGGGCTAGAGAAAGTTCAAGGATGAAAGGCGCATTGTTTATGGATCAGACCTGCAATTTGCTTTCATTTTCTTAACATCATGCTACATGCATTCATTATCCTTTTGCACTTGACCCGTGAGATCAATCAAAGCCATGTGCATCATTTAGTTTTCATTGCCTGTTGGCCCTCCTTTAATAGAAGTGAGCATCATAAAGTGGTTCAGGGCTTGGAGAGATGGCTCAGAGATGAGCCTTGCTCTTATAAAGTACAAGGGTCTGCTTCTCAGCATCCTCATAGCAGCTTGTAATCATAATCATAATGTTAATTTTAGGTTATCTGGTGCCCTCTTCTGTGTCTACAGGCATGCACACAGTGCGTTTCCATGCAGATAAAGCAGACTTGATCAAAATCGTATGTCCTTGAATAATAACATTTATGGTTCTGGCTAGAAGCATAAGTTATGCTATTACTTTGCTTCATTTCTTACCTTCTGTAGGGATAATCTAAAATACATTTGATATTCATTCAAAACATCTTTCCAACCTCTGTGATTACCAGTTTTCACCTATGACTTTTCTTAGCTCTTATTTTCAATGTGTGTGCTATTTTGATATTATATTATTTATATCATATTCTTGGATTATGGACTCAAGCAGCCATGGATTGAAAATGATTGAAGAAAAAAAGATGCATCGTGACTAAACATGTCATTGATTCTTTTTTTTTTGTTTTTGTTTTTTTGTTTTTTTGTTTTTTTTTGTTTTTTTTTTTTGTTTGTTTGTTTTTATTTTTTTTTATTTATTTTTTTTTTATTATTAATTTATTCTTGAAAAACTATTCACACAAGATTCACTTGTATTAGGTGTAAATAAAGATGTATAGATGATATAAAGAGCATCTTTTGAAAAAGAGGATAAGGAAAGGATGTCACTTATATGAAAGACTTGAGCACTTTCAGGTTTTTGACATCTCTGTTACTCAGACTTCCATCACTAGGAGACTACATGGAAAAAAATCCATTTAGCAGGAGAATATATTTGAGTTAAAGCTATATTTTATAAAACTGAGTTTGTTTCTCAGTTTTTCTCTTTACCCAGCTATGACACAAATAATTGAGACTCTTTTATATTTGTTTAATAGGCTTCACAACACAATAACTGAGCAGTTATTACTCTATTCTTAACCGTCTAAGTTAATTTGATTTTCTCCCAGCTTGCATGCCAGAGACTCCTGTACTTTGTAGCTTTCCTTGCCCAGTTCTTTCTCTCTCTCTCTCTCTCTCTCTCTCTCTCTCTCTCTCTCTCTCTCTCTCTCTCTCCTTGTCTTTACTGGACATCTGCTCATGGCTCCATCCCTTACTTTCTCTTCTAACTCTTCCCATGGCAGGAAGTCAAGCCCTGCTCCGTGATTGGCTGTAAGCTGCTTTATTGGTCTACCATGGGCCAATTGGGGAGCAGTGTTCACACATACTGAGACAGGAGATTGTCAGAGCAAGGATCGCAACCAGATATGCAGGGGGCAAGGGGGATACAGAAATCAGCATTTGAATTACGCAAAAACCTTATGCCTACAGATTTGACTTCATTGCATCATCATCTTGTTGAATTGCGGTGGGCCTGATGCAGGAATGAGCATCAGAGAGGGTTAATGTGTTTTAGAGCAACACTGTTTACATTGTGAGGCAAGAGTCAGAGAGATAATGGAAGTAGAGGAGCGGAGAACCAGGCAATCCTTCAATGCCTCTCCCCAGTAAGATACTTCCTCTAACCAGGCCCCACCTCCTCATAATTCCATCGCCTCCCAATAATGCACCAGATTAGGAATCTGTCAGTGGAGTCCTCTAGTCACAAAGTCAGAGCTTGAACAAACCAATCTCTTCCCAAAAGTCTCACCTCTGAGCATCGCTCTGTTAGAGGACAAGCCTTTGATACAACAGCCTTTTGATACAGATGTGCACTTCACAGCCAAACCGTAACACTATCCATGGGGAGGGTGGGGGGGGGTTCTCTAGAACTATTGCTGCATGTAGAACAATGTATGGTTGCATGTGTGTTAATATTAGACATCTCAAAGTGCTTCTGGAAATGGGAAACTTACAAATGGCACAGCATTGAAGATGGGACTGAATAGAACAGTTAAGAACAAAATTATTGACTCAGGCAAGGTGCAATGAATAAGGAAACAGAGGGCTAAGCCAGACCTAGAGTTCTATTTTGCTCAGCTGTTACAGCAACATGACATAAGCTGCATCATACAGCATTTGCCAAGTCAAAAAATAATCGTGGTAATTCTTTCTGTTATTGTTAAATCTACTTTAAAAATTTTTTTTTGTTTTCCTTCCTTATATTTTCATTTCAAAATGGTTTCAAAGCAATTTGAGATTTAAATTTTAACTATTTTCTCCTTTGATTATATGTTCCAAATAAATTTATGATTTTAATATATTTTTCAAGAAACAACGCTGATTAGATATTGTGGAACAAGTTAACTAAGGAGGCATACACGCTACTCATGTTTCCATCACACCCTGATCCAAACATTTTCATAAACGTCTGTTTTTAATAAGATGGACACGCTGCCAAGGTCGCCTTCTGAACAATGATTTGGCTATCTAGGGACTGCATTTTAACTGGGTCTGTGCTCATGAGAGAAATCAGTAGTTCTCAAATCGCGGCTGAAGTAGGGTGTGTCCCACAGCAATCACCCTATGGCCTCAACAGAGGCCAAATGTCTGCATCCTCTTCTGCCTCCCTCCAGTGGAAAGTGTTCCGTAGGTAGAAAAGAACTCTTGTTCATATTAGAAACAAAAACTTTTGCAGTGTCTTTTTTTGGGGAGGGGGTCTGGTAAAAGTTTTCATTTTAGAATATAAAAATATAAGAGCATGATTTATTGGTTCCTAACTCACATCCCGGTTTATGTAATTTCCTACTTTCCCATTCCCAAGTGTGGATAAGAGCATCATTCTTAGGAGGGCTGCCGGAGAGGCCACAACGCCTTGCTTTCTCCTGCTCAGACTGAGGCAATTACCTGTAAGCCATTATGGCATTCCCTAAAGTCACTTCAAGACTTTAGATGTTTAAATAGTCACAGAAAGACTTAGATGATGAGATAATCACGGTTCCTGCAGTACCACAGGAGCCTGGAGCATCGCTTCTCCACCTATGGACAAACTGCATAGACTTTCTCACGTACATTCTACTGCGGCTCCATGACTCCAGAATGCAGGCTTCCATTGTAGTCCTTGCTACAATACAAAAGTGTCTGCTTTATTCCTTTATGTAATGAAGAAAAGAAGACAAGACAAGCTGGTTATGCTTTACCCTGGACTGCGATCCTAACAACAGTGTTTGTATTCAAACCTCAAGAAGCCAAGTGCTACATCTCCTCCCTAAGCAGTCAGCAATGAGTATCTGAGAGTGCCTTGTCTTATTCCACAGAGGAAAGACATCATTGCTGTCTGTTTTGCGCTTCGATGCCCGTTGATTGATACAAAGTACAACCCCGAGGAGGGCAGCTCTGTCTCAGACACCAGAGTGTTCACAAAATCAGGCAAGAGAGTCCACAGCCTCAGCCTAACATTCACTCCTGTACCAACTGTCTCCAAACTTCCTTATAATTCGATTCCCATTGGACAAAATGTTTTCTGTTTTCTAAATATGCCTTTTGCTTTCTTCTAGCTGGACCACTGTGTGCCCACACTGTTCCACTGGGGAAAAACCTGTTCCTATCTCCCATTCCACCCGACCAAAGCTGAAGTACATTTTCTGGACTACAACTATCCTATCTTGTCTAGGTAAAGGGCGGCGGGGGGGGGCAATCAACTTCCCAGTGTCCTGTTTATCCACACTTTGGGCAGTGTGCTGTCAGCCATCAAGGCAAAGGACAGTTTACAGGCCAGTGTCCTGCTCTGCCACATTTAAAGCAAGTTCCAGGTGGTGCCCCCCTTCTGTGCCCATTATCATCTTTAGAGGAAATTGGGGGTGCTAGTAGGAGCTTATGTGTCTATCATGAAAAGCTTTTTATTTCATTAAACTTTTTACATGTCATATTCTAAAGCTGTCTGAACTATTTGAGGACCACTTGTCAATTCAAAGTATATCCAAATAGACAAACTTTGCTTGCTTTTAATTACTTATCCTAGTCTTAATGTTGAAAATGTATACTGAGGCTTATTGAGTCTTGTTGCTGTAATAATTGCACCAGTTCTTAGCATGACTACAAGTATAGTTCTGAACACACTAAAGAATTTATTTATAGATGACTCAACTACCAACTTGCATTCCTTAATTATCCTTAGCAGTTTATAATAGTGGCTTTCATAAGACTAAGACCTTATGTTAAGTTCTGTTAGGTTTGAGCCTTTAAAAAAAAATCTCGATTTTGAATTGAGGCTCTTCTAGTACCACAATAAAAATTTTAATTATAGATATAGTTCCTAGAGAGAGACTGTCAACTTTGCTAGTCCTATTATACTGCAGCATTATAGAATTTTGCAGATCTCTGTATGGCTTAATTTATCCAAATAGCTAAAGCTTAAAAGACAAAGCAGCTAGACAAATATTACTGTGAACCTGGGTAGACCTTGGAATTATAAATTTTGATTATCAAATATATCTCATTTATCACACATATGTTGTTACTTATCTATGTTTCCTAGCAGCTCAGTGTTGCACGATGAACAGAAATAGGTAGTTAGACATACATTTTAAATCAGCTTTTTAAAATCTGAATAGATCTTTATAACCTTAAAAGTTTATCATGGTAGAGTATATTGTAAACTGGAGTTGAATCACATATACAGTATAGTATAACAAATATAACCATGAATTTCTATTGTTATCCAAAAATCCATACCAATTTTAAATATTTGAGACATGTTACTTTCTTAGCCTAGAAGGAGATACAATAATAAACAGAGAGTTCATTAAGACTAAGAAGTTTTATTGTTGCTTTATACCATGTGGTCATCATAAGATGGTGAAGTCACATGGCCGATTGCAAACCACATGACCATTTATATCCTGGTGAGGTCACCAACCAGGATGAAAGAGAGCCATAAGGTTGCTATTTAAAAACATTTGTGTTTCTAGTACATATATTTTTTAATGAATTGTATTCAAATTACATATACACGTACACACAGTGTTAAATCCAAGTTATATGCATATGCATATATATATGAACACATACACACACTCACACACACACATATAAACACAAGCCCTAAACAAAAGATGAATCACATATACTCATGTATAGATTTTTAGTTATAAGCCTTCTGTTATAAACTTAAAGCCAAATTTTCTTGCAGATTATATAGATTTTAAGCCACACTTAATGAGCAATTTTCAAATCTTTAGATAATCATTTACAGTATAATCTTAAGAATTTTTTGTTTTTCTTTGAGACCACAGTGCAAATAAATCAGAGATCTAGCCAATGGACAGGACATTCTCCACACTTGAGTGGAGAGTGGGGTATGACTTTCACACGAACTCTGGTGCCTCATATTTAACCATGTCCCCTGGAGGGGAAGACCTAGTGGCACTCAGAGGAAGGACAGCAGGTTACCAAGAAGAGACTTGATACCCTATGAGCATATACAGGGGGAGGAAATCCCCCTCAGGAACAGTCATAGGGGAGGGGAATAAGGAGAAAATGGGAGGGAGCGAAGAATGGGAGGATACAAGGGATGGGATAACCATTGAGATGTAACAAGAATAAATTAATAAAAATTAAAAAAAATATTTTTTAAGAGTGTGTGAGTAGAACTTTAATCATATAACAGAATAAGTTTAGATATAAGCCATTTGGAGTTATTTGTCCATCTGTGTCCATTTCAGGCCATTGAAAGAAGCCAAGCTATTGTAATAATAATAATAAAAAAAGTCCAAGAAAGCCAGAGCTACACATAGGACACAGAAGGCTAAAGAATTGGACTCTAAAATTTGGAATCAAATGGTTCTGAAAGCAGATGCTGCAGCAGAAGTGCATTCATGTGTGCATGTGCATGCATGCATGTGTGTGCATTGTGTGTGCATGTGCATGTGTATGCACACACTTATATGTTTGTGTGTGTATGTGTGCATATGTATGCATTGTGTGTATGTGTATGCACATGTGTGTGTGTGTGTGTGTGTGTGTGTATTGAATGCACTGTAGTTTCTGCTCCTATCTGACTCCAACTCTCAGTTGTTACAAACTTCCAAGGAAGTGTGGGGAGGGAAACCAGGCAGAACCAAACTGGGATTAGAGTGAGGGAAAAAAAAGCTATAAAGGAGAATTTCTTCATATCCCCCCCCAATCTCTTAGGCAGTATATTTAGGCCGGATTTGATAAGTTTAGAAGTTAGGTGCACAATTGTGAGGTTATGAGTCCCAGGTCTGGTCTGCGGCATGCCAGAGACTCAGGGGAGACCAAACTCAGAAGGCACAAGCTGTCCAGGGGCCAGTGCTGAAAACTTGAACAGACACGTTTTGCCAGGTACCAGAGCTTCAAGAGAAGCCAAGAGGGTGAAAAACCGTGCTGGAAAAACAAAGTTACATCCAGGGAAATGGTCAGACTCAGAGAAGTCTTTAAGCTAACACAGAAAAAGAACTCACCAATTATCTGTGTTAGATGAAGTTCCTATTGATCAGTGGGCCAGAAAGCATATCTCCTAGAGGTGTAGTGAGCAGGTGGGATCTCAGCATGGTTACACACCAGGCGAGGACCTCCAAGTCTCAGCACCAAAGTTATGGTAAAAAGTTGCAGCCGGCAGAAGGGGGGGGGTGTACTTTTGGTGGCCCATGACAATGTGTGCCCCTGAGAAATTATGCCATGGGGCAGATCTGGTGTAAAGAGCATTGTTGGAGAAGGGAAAAAGAGTGAGGATCTAGGGAAGGGATAGATGCACACAAATGGACACATAGGCGGGAGGACAGCTAGCAGGGAGAGCACCATGAGGGCATAAAGAGGGGGCTCCACAGGGGTACAGAGAGAGAGCATGGGTTCAGAGAAAAGAGCTGGCATGGCTGGAAGTCCTTTTACCTGAATCACACACCTGGCACACCTGGCAGTGGTGGCAGGTGGTGACAGAAGCAATTGCTAGGTCCCAGAGAGCAGGCCAGTGGAATTGCCTGTACACTAACATATGCCACACCTTTCCCAAGGAACTCATTGAAAGGAGATCTGGCTCTCCAACTGTAGAGGCCTGAATGTCCTTGCTTACACCCAGGAATACTCCAGTCAGAAAGAAGACATAAGTTATAGAGAACATATTTTGAAGAAAGACACTGTGATACCGACTTGAAGCCAATGCTGGGGATGTCCAACATCCTTGGGAGAGATTCCAAAGATGGACACTCCTAGAATCTGCAGTTCACCTTACTCTTCTTTCTCAAGGGAATGCCCTTTAAAAGAAAGTTGGGTCTCCATTTTTTTTTTCTTTTTTCTCCATTGTAGGTCATATAGGAAACTTTTCTTCAGTCCTATCAAACAGCTCTCCCCATGGATGTATCTTTAGTTACTAAAAAGACTTTGACCCAGATAACCCTAGGAAAAGATGTATCATATTTTACTATAACATTGCCTGGTCCCAGCACAAAGTAGAGGATACAATACAATGATTTTTTTTTTCTATAACAGAAAACCCCTTATGTTCTTCTACTCATGTTCTTCTACCAAAACTTCTCCATTTACAAAGAAGAGAAAGCCCCAAGAGACATATACTCGAACCTTGACCCTGACATTGTAGATGATTCATTCTGAAAAGTCCATATGTATTTTGGCAAACACAGGGTTTCTCTGCAGTATGACTTCTTTCGTGCCTGTGAAGATTACTGTTATGTGCAAAGGCTTTTCCACACTGATTACATTCATAAGGTTTCTCTCCAGCATGAGCTCTTTCATGCTGTTGTGATCCTAAGGGATATGGAAAGAACCTATTTACTTCTCTCATTTCTAGAAAAATTAGAAGATATATGGTAAGTAGTCCCCACTTTGAGAAGACATGGTGATCATGATACAAGTTTATAATTAATCAGCTTTCCAACTTCATTGGGAATACATCAACATACATTAGAAAAAGACTTTATGAGTACAAGAAATATAGAAAATCTTCTGTCTGTCCTGGTTCACACTGCACATGTAGTGTGACTCACACTATAGAAAAATGTTATGCATGCAATCAATGTGGTAATGCTCTGGGCTCTACCAATTCTCTTCAAAGAGGTGAAAAAACTCACATGGGAAAAGAGGTGCAATAAGACATGCACCAAGTACTAAAGGCTTTAATTATCACGGGTATCTGCAAACACACAAAAGAACCCACAATGAAGAGGAACCCTGTCAATGTAAACAATGTGCTAAAACATTTAGATCTGGTTTCTCTTTACAATCACACCAAAGAACTTGTTTGTAGGGGAAACCCTGTGCATATAATCAAGGTAATAAAGGCTTTGCATTGCATTTCACAGTCATCTTTGAGGACAAACTCATATTAAAAAGAAATGGGATGAATGTCATCAATGTGGTAAAGTTATCCTTAAAGACATGAAGGCCTTTATATGTTTCTGTAGTCTTCAACAACATGAAAGAATTCATGCCAGAGAGAAACCCTATGATTGTAAGCAATGTGGTAAAGCTTTTGTACAGAAAGGTCATCTTCAAAAATATGAATGAACTCAAACTGGAGAGAAATCCCATGACCCTAATAAATGGGATATTATCAGAACACGTCCTAGAATGAGGACATAGAGGAGAATTCTGAATTTTCCTGTGAACACTCTAGGAAAACAAGGCAAGAGTCTTGCAATCTCGGTTCCTTCAAAACACAGAATTGTTCTTGGAATGCCCACCTCACAGGTACAGCAGATAGGAGTCCCACCACCTCTAGAGTGGTGAAAAGTGGCGCTTGAACAGGGACCAGAGTCAGCTACAAGATATGAGATTGATGACACTAAGAAAAGGAGGGGTGTGGGCAGAAGTCAACAATGCTAGGGGCCATGTTGATATCTGTGGCTCATTGTACCACCAAGGACCATGCAGATGTCCATCTGTGGTCTGTGCTACAACCTCAAGCCAGAATGATGTCCATGGGCTGTGCTTCTACTAGGGCCATACTGATCTGAGCAACTTGAGCTGTCACCTAAGGCCATGGTTATGTCTGAGTCTGTGGTCCTACTTCAGGTGGGGTCTGTGTTGGTATCTGTGATCCATGTTGTTAAGGACGGCCATATGGATGTCTGTGGTCTGTGTTGCAGCCTAGAGCCATGTTGATTTCCATGGGCTGTGCTGCCACCAGCGGCCATATTGATCTGAATGGCCTGAACAGCTATGGTGCAGTCTGTGGTCCAGGCTGCCTCCAAGGGCCTTGTCTGGGTCCATGATCCTACTACAGCTAGACGCCATGTTTGTGCTGTTACCAGAAACTGTGTGGAGGCCCATGATCCATTCTCCCACTGACAATGAAGAGCAATGAGTCTACTTTTGCTACAATAGAGGGAAAGTTGAGAGTGAGGGACATGGAAGGCTTCTAGGACAAGCCCCTCCCCCTAAAGTATCAACCTAGTCAGAAATCCACTGAAGAGAACTCTTGAAAAGTGTGATGGGGATGCTGAAGTGTAGAAATGGGAGGACTGGGAAGAAAATGTGATCAGAATGCATAATGTGATATTCCCAGAGAGAAGCAATACAAATTTTATGTTGAAAAAAATAAATTTCAGAAAAAGTACATATGTAAGTATACACACACACACACACACACACACACACACACACACACACACACACACTTGTGATTGGAGTTTTGTCCTAAATTGAAAGAGATACAGATGCAGACAGATAAGGACAAAACCAGACAGTTACAGTTTGTTGTTTAAAGTTTATAGAAGCTAAAAACCAAAGAAAAATGTTACACACATAACTAAGCTAACGATAAGTATTGGTTATTAAATTCCTGAGGTCCATGTTCAGAACCTTACAATAACGCTAGTTCCTGAGTATCTGTTTTCACCAAATAGTCTCTTAAATTAATCGGTTCTTAGTAACATTTATAGAGAAATTGTCTTAGCAAGTAACAGTTTTTCATATTTTATCCTTTTCCTAAAATAACCATTCAAAACCTGGTGAGATCTTATCCCCCCACTCAACTTATGTTTTCCACTGAGTGACTCCTTCACTTGCTGGAAAACCACTGTGTACACAGTTGGGTAAGTTTTATTAAAAACAATCTCTCAAAAAAATTTTCTTTAAAAGAATCATTAATAATCAGGAACTCTTGCATAAGCCACAGAATAATGATACTTATTTTAATGGACAAAAATTTAAATTCATTTTTAAAAACTTGGCCTATTGTACATAACTTTCCTTATGTCTATAAGCTCTATAGCAGATGGCACTAGTTGTCCAAACTGAGGGGCACCTTCAATTCCTTAGCTAAGATGCTGTCGTTGGTTCTTCTAAACCTAATACCTGCTCTTTTTGGAAAACATTATCTTTTAATGTGTGAGGTTCAAAAGAAACTGGGGACAAATGGCTAACTGTAGTGCCTATTAGCATGCCAAAGTGTCTGATAGCCTCCAACTTGCCTACTCCCTGTTGCTCCTACCTGTTCCTCTTCTCACCCACCACTACCCTAAACTCCAGTTTGTGGGCTTGCCTTCCCCCAGCTTCTGATTCCTATGTAACCCTGCCATTTTGGCCACATGCTCTCTTAGTCTCCTCTTGCTTTCTCTTGCCTTCTTCTCCTTCTCCTTCTCTTCCTTCTCCTTCTCTTCCTCCTCCTTCTCCTCCTTCTCCTCCTTCTCCTCCCCTTCCTCCTGCTCCTCCTCTCCTCCTCCTCCTGCTCCTCCTCCCTCCCTCCCTCCCTCCCTCCCTCCACCTCCCTCTCCCTTCCCCACCCTCTTGTAGCCTGGCTCAGTCACCAGCCATGCTTAGTGAGTGCATTTTCTCTCCCTGCTCTGGACTCTTCCAGATGCCCCTGGCTGTACTCTCCCCTCATACCTACAATAAAACTCGTGTCTTCACCTGTACCCTGGAGCCGTCGTGTCTTCATTTTATACAATCAGTACTTAACAGTCTGTGAAAAATTAAGGAAGAAAAATCTCTATGACCCATCCCTATTAATGGGAGACATACATTCTTAGAGGGAACTTTTAATTAATTGTTAATGAAGATTTAGAGTGGATCACCAATTCTTTCCATCATGGGTTTCTAGGAGAACTAGAGAAATGAGAAGTAAAACTAGGCGGTGTCATCAATTGGGGAAAAGGAGATTTCATCAAGGATTCTGCTCTATATTAAGGGACGGGACTCTATCAGATAATTCTCACTATGTGCTGTGCTAAAATCTTCATAAGGGATTTGTACCAACCTCAGAGAATATATCCTTTAACCATGTAGACACCTGAAAACTCCAAGTAACTCAACATTCCTCTAACAAGATTTCCAATTTGCACCTTTTACACATCTTAAACACACACACACACACACACACACACACACACACACACACTCAAGCACACATGTAAACACACATGCATGCACACAGTATTAGGCCTCCTCCTGCTGACCTGCCTGGACATGGCCTCAGCAGGACCTGGACATAAGATGTGAACAAATCATCCCACTCTTCATTGTCCGTTCTGTCTAATCCAAAGAATAGAAAGGAGCTCATTCCATAGCACTGAAAACATCCCCACCCCCAGCCTTCCAGAGATTTGGACTGCTGTTTCCTAATCCTGTCCTTAGGCGTGGGCATCTCTCCGGAGAGAGTTTCTGCAGGTGTCAGGCAGAGAAGTGGACCAAGAAGAGATGAGAATGAAACTATTTAGATTAACTTCAGAAAGTCTGATGCCAGGTGGTTCACTGCTGGCATATTTAAAACATGGTACAATTTGGGGCAGCGGGGGGTGGGGTGGGGTGAAGTTTCCTAGTGTAATACAACACCAGTGCACAAGGAGGGATAATTATATTGAAATTCAGCTCCGAGTGCACACCATTTCTTCCAAAAAGATAGGCTCTAGAGATAGGCTATTTGTACTTGTTCAGTTGGCATCTCTGGTTGACCTCTCCCCTCCCCAACATGGCCTGGTCAATCCTACTCCCTCTCTCCAACCCTATGCCTTTCTCATTCTTGGCATCCCAGAGGGCTTCCCCCAATCCCTTCACCTTGAGCCACCAGCTCTCCAAGTCCCCCCAGGTGGCAGACATTTTCTTCACCCACAATCCTTAAAAACTCCTAGCCACCATAGTCTGGGTGTGGCTTCCTCTGGCCTCTTCCCCAAGGCTGCTGAACTTACCCAGGAGCCTCAGCTCCCAAGTAAATATGCCCTTTTTATACTTTTAATCTGGCTGGGATTGGTTTATTTCACTGCATGAGATAACCCATCAGTACTAGTTTAAGGGTCTAAGGAAGGTTCTGGTCTGGCCTCAGCTATACAGATAGCATAGAGGTCATCTGTGTTACTAAACTACCTCTGGTCCTGGTTGTTGGAGCTTTGGAAGCCTCTGGCTATACAGATAATATAAGGGGCATTTAGACTATTATGTATCACCAGTCCTGGTTGTTGTAGCTTGGAGAGCCCCTGGCTGGAAGGGTCTAGGTTCCTCTGGTCCTGGCTGTAGGAGATTGACATGGCCTATCCCAACAGACAATGCAGGTCACAGTGCTATTAATCACTTCCAAGTCTCATCTTTCTAGATGAAAGAATGGGATCCTATTTTTACATCTTTTCTGTTGGAAAGATAATCCTACATACTTAATATTCCTTGTTTCTCTGGAGACCTGTAGGAACAAGGACCTTCCTTGCTCCCAACATGTTCCTTTGTGTCCACACTTCTTGTTGCATAGGTTAAATCATACTCAATCATATCCTAATAATGTCCCATCATCCCCCTGAAAATCCACAAAGCTCAGACAGTCCCATTGCTGGAGGTATCTCTCTAAAGGCCCCCTTGCTCTCTTTCATCCCCACTCCCACCACATCAGGCTGCACAAGGCAGATGTATTTTGTACTCCTTTAAGCCAACTCTCCCAATGAAGCCCCTCTCTAGGCTTCATTCTCCCTTTATAGCCCAGCATGCTGCCCTCTGGTATGATGTGTTATCCTCTCTCTCCTCATGCCTTCCACATCAACAGCATGTCAGGGTCCCATAGCCATGAAACCCTCCCTCCAAATAAAGCTCAGTTTCATGGGTAATTTGCAGTAGCTTACTTCTCAACAAACCTGCAGTTTCTTCTTGACTTAAAATACTCCAGGCATGTCACTTGTAAATTGCATAGGATTATTTATTTCTATTTCACTGACAACAAAAGAATAAATTTATATTGGTTCTTTAAAAATACATTTAATATTTATCTTCATAAAATTATGTAACTCTTTATAGAAAGGTTAGGCTTTATTCCTATGGGTGCTATAGACTATTATGATCAGTTAGCTTTTTATAAGGCAGGTAATTGAATCAAAGGAATCCATCATAAGTTTTAAGACAAAAATACAAGTTCACTTTTCTTTGGAGGTAAGACAGCCTCTTTACTTCAGTGGATCAAAAACAACATGTTCTATAAAATTTCTGCAAAAGTATAAAAGGAAGGAAAGCCCCTTTTAGGATTAAATTCAATCAGCATATGATTTATTGAGAAACCTAAAACAATCTGCTGCTAATAGATGCATTTAATATTGTATCTAGGGAAACAATGAAAAATGTTATCTCAGTGTTAGAAATTTCCTTTCTTCCAACCTTCAGGTGCTACAGAGACTGTCCTTGTAGCCAAGGTTCTAGAACAGCTAACAAAGTGCCTACTTTGTATAAGTTAAGTGAATGTTTTCTATTTTATTAGGGTTTTGTGTGTTTGTTTGCTGTTGAAACTTGAGCCTGTGCATGGGAATCCAGACTCTATCACCGAGCTACATCCCCAGCCCTACCTTAGTTTCATATTCCCTTAAGTCTACCATTTATGTAAGAACTCATTACTTTATGTAATCAAAATAAACAGACCATCTTATTTCATTGCAAGAGTATGGTGAACCTGAGGCCATGCAGAACAGCAGTGAAAACAAAGCAGTTTGGAAGCGGAAAGTAGTCTACTTAAAACGTGATTGATGTGGCACAGTAACCACAGTGATACCACAGCATTACAATTTGACATTGACACTGAGAGCTGACCATCCTAGGCACTATTCTTGTTTTGAGGATTCAAAGCTTAATAATACAGGACAGAAACAAATGAGTTCTAAATAGAAGTATAAGAAATTCAGCTAGGATAGATATTGAATTTCATTCAGAAATTTAGGCCCAACAAGACAGGGAAGACGTTTACTTCAAGCTGGACAAATAGAAATAGCCAAACCACTATGAATAGAACATTTATAGAACTCATGATTCTCACGCTTGTCACATGGTTCTCCCTGCTGTATGTAGTTTGTTTTATACATGTATGATAAAATAAATGTATTTTAAAAATTTTTTTTAAAATAAGTACAAGAGAAAAATTCATTATTATCTTCGCATAATAAATGGAAACTCACTAAACAACCTCCTGCTGTTACCTTCCCGAGTCCCAGCTATCCCATAAGGCTACAGAAACAAAAAAGAGGCATATATGTGAGCCATGAAAATCACATGCAGAGTGGTATACACTCTTTACAAAAAGCAGTTTCCATCACTTTAGAACAACATATAAAACAGAATAGCTACTTATTTTATGATTGATTTGAAAAGATAATAATCTAATCAATTTTGGCATTTAGCTCTTGTTTTGCGTCACTTGTCAATCACCAAGCACCTTATGGAGATACATGTTAGGCTGTTGAACCCTCTTTATGTCTTAAGTGTTTGTATGTATACACTTCTGTTTTATTCTTGTTACTCTCGGTATGCACATTAGAAATTCTGGAAATACCTATGCATGATGACTGAGCAAATGAATAAATACATTATAGATGAGATGGATGTTTCTTCCTGTCAGAAAAAAAAATTGCAATGAGCAAAAGAGGGCAACTAAAATGTTAGTTTTAGACTAGCTTGGGAGCTATGTGGACATGCACATATGCGCAGGCACAGGCACACACACACGCGCGCACACACACACACACACACACACACACACACACAACTTAAAACAACGCACAGCTGCAGCTGTATAGGGCAGACATCCAATACAAGGTTAAAGGCTAAAAGTCAAGGTTATCTGGGAGAGCTGGGCCCAGACTGCTGGTCCCTATGCAGTTCTAAGTCTGGCACCATGTTTCACAGAGTTTATACTTTGTCAGAACACCACAGATTAGGTAGGCCTAAGGAACATTCTAACTTTAAAAGTCAATGTATCTGTGAATGTAATTCTTACTAAGTCTTACATACTGGATGAAATCTACAGGAGGAACTGATGAGTAGACTGATTTTATGGAGCCAGCTGCACAGTACAGGCCCAGAGAAGTACTTAGAATTGTCTTAGTCTTCTTTTTTAATGTGATCATCTCCTTAGGACTGAGCGAACCAGACCAGGGTGAGGACACCACACAGGCGAACTCAGTGCAGTTTCCATAGGCAGAAGAGTGACGGTTTCCTAAAGTTGTTGAGAACCTTGTTCCTGGCCTGAAGGTGGACAGTCCATCTTTCACTGGTTTGAGGACTAGGTTGGAAGTTTTGATCTGCATTCTGGGAATTTCCATCTTTGGGTCTCTTTCATGTTCATGAAAGCTAGCTTAGATAAATTAATCATTCTTAATCAACAGGCCTCATGATTATCAGCTGGAGAATGAGCAAGTCCAAGAGTTCTGGGCAAAAGATGCTAATAAATGTTCATCACCTTTTCAAAACATATATAAACTACACATATGAAAAAGTTGAAATTCAAAATTATGGTAGAATTAGATGCTTTATGTCATATGGTCTTTTTTCTTTTCTTTTTTGTTTTTTTTCTGAGACAGGTTTTCCCTGTATAGCCTTGACTGTCCTGGACTCACTTTGTAGACCAGGCTGGCGTCAAACTCACAGCGATCCACCTGCCTCTGCCTCCCGAGTGCTGGGACTAAAGGCATATGCCACCACACGCAGCTCTGGTCTTTTTTCATATGGAGAAAAAGCAAGCTTTATTTTAATCCAACATTTTAAGAAAGTTGTATTCTATAGTTTTATAAATCCTCAGTCCATTTAAAAAAATATGGAAGCCTAGAGGTGGTGGCGCATGTCTTTAATTCCAGCACTTGGGAAGCAAAGACAAGAGGATCTCTGTGAGTTCAAGGCCAGCCTGGTGTATAGAGAGAGTTCCAGGACAAGCAGAGCTGTTACACAGAGAAACCCTGGCTCAAAAAACAAAACAATACAAAACAAACAAACACACACCCCAGAATAATGGGGGTTAACTGTGATTGAGGTTAACTGTGGCTTTCTCGTTTGACACATGATTTTTGTTAAACTATCTATTTATGGCCAATTTTCTCTACCATAACTATAGATTGCTCATAATAAAGATATGGATCAGTTGGTTAAAAATGGAAGTTTATCAGTTTCAATATTCTGAGAAGAAAACAAGTTCTTTGGTAGGAGAAAAGTATTAGGAAGGGTCCGGCCTGCTATCCTTACGTGCCGAGTGTGAACCATTTATAATGCTCTAGTCATGAGGACAATGATCATCTCACATTGCCAAAATTATGAAGCCCACACATATATCTAAATATTAGTTTGAGTCATAAAAAATTAGGTAGAAATGGCCACAAATGCCTTTACTGCCAATAACTATTCACAGCAGGGAGGAAATGGTCTTCATTCAAAAGAAAAAGTACATCTGTGTGGTTCAATGTATTCTGGTCCTTAAGTAGTTTCTCTATAGTGTCTTGAGGCTCAAGGAAAATAGTATTTGGCTGCAGCATCATACACTGCAGTGGTTGTCACTAAGTTGTAGGTTGTAGATAAGGGGAGGTGGGAAGTGTTGTGTTTACAGGCACCAGGCAGCAATCATGTGGGCTTCCTGTAAAAGACTGACTTGCTTTTGAGACAGAGCACATTTCCTGCGGGCTACAGGAAAGCACAGAAACCTGGGACACCCTCTTTGTTCCCATGGCCTGAGACAGTTTCATTATAAGTTGGCTGTGAAAACTAGTGTAAACTAGTGACACTAACTGAATCGTGACCCCCTAGTGATCACTCTGGAAGCCAGTCGCACATGGAACCACGTGACAGTCTACTGCTTCTAAGAATGCTCCGTGACAGATGGTATAACTCTCACAAGTTTGCTTTTGGAAGCTCGAATGTAAACACACACACAGGAGCAACTGGCAGTCTTCCCTGAGTGCAGAAAAGCCCACTATGAAGAATTTTATTCTCTTCAGCTTCCTTTGCCTAATATGATTATACATTATGTTATATAAATGAGTATATATTATATAATAAAGTCCACATTCAGCATAATTTCTCTGTTCTGAAGACACTCAAAAGTTATCCCTTCCAGCTATTGTTACTCAATATTGCGAACCCCAGTTGTTCTAACATCGTAGCAGTAAAGTTCTTTGTCCTGTTAAACTGTACCGTAGCATCAACTGATCAACTCTTTTCCCTCAGTCCTTCCCAGTTCCCCGTCCTGGCCTCTCCAGATCACCACTGCACTCAAATTCTTTATTGCAGCCATTCTATTCAAGAGAGAGGGATATTTTATTGCAACTTTCACTTAAAAACTGTTATAAATTATAGAGCATGAGCAGAATGGCTGCAATAAGAAAGACAAGTGACAAATAAGGGTGAGACTATGAAGTGGAGAAAAGAAAAGTGATTGTCCTTTAAAAAAAAAAAAACTTAAAAGTTGAATCACCATACACCCACCAACCTTTGTACTGGGTACATATCTAAAAGAAATACAGGATTTACACAAAGTATCTTGTCTCTCATGTTCATGTCAACACTATTCCTACTTGGTTAGAAACACAAGAATGGATGAAGAAAAGATGATCGCTCTACACAGTGGAATCCTCGGGAGTCACGAGATAAAAATCTTTCACTTGCAATAAGGTGGGTGGAAGTGAGGATAATTACACGGAGTGCGATGAGCTAACCCTGACCTCATTCTGATAGAAAGAAGCTGATCTCACAGACTTTGAGTGCAGTGGTGATCTGGAGAGGCCAGGACGGGGAACTGGGAAGGACTGAGGGAGAAGAGTTGATCAGTTGATGCTCCGGTACAGTTTAACAGGACAAAGAACTTTACTGTTACGATGTTAGAACAGCTGGGGTTCGCAATATTGAGTAACAATAGCTGGAAGGGATAACTTTTGAGTGTCTTCAGAACAGAGAAATTATGCTGAATGTGGACTTTATTATATAATATATACTCATTTATATAACATAATGTATATGATATATACTATAATAATATATAATATAATATAGATAACATACTTAATATATAATGTATTGAAGCATAACATGCTAATCCTTGGATCTGATTTTGTGTTAACTAATTTTGTATTATTAAAAGCAAACTGAGGAGCCGAGGAGATGGCTCATGGTTAAGACCCTGTGCTGCTTTTCTTGAATTTCTACAATAGTTTCTATATTGTATAAGACATTTCCCAGCACCCACATCACCTGAAACTCCACTTCCTGGAGATCTAATATTCTCCTCTGGATTACACAGGGAACTACACTCACAGGCACCCACGTCCCCCTACCGCAGAAGCATAATTACAAATAAATATCAATCCTGAAAAAAAAGTAAAGTCATTGGGGATAATATAAAAGTTTAATCCCAAAGATGTAGATTCAACTTCTAGGTTGAATAAAAGAAGCCATTTTGGTTAAAGTAAAAATTGCAAATCCTTATTTTATTCTAAATAATATTTTTCTTACAGGGAAATGCAAAATTCAAAATGCATTAACCTTATAGCAAGAACTGTGGCATTATATAAATGTATGTATGTAGCTTTTTAAATGTTAGAATAGTTCTCATACTAATTTCATGTGAATCTTATGTATTTTCATATGTACAATCTACATAAAACTCATCACCCTACGTGCCACGTACCATGTTCATACCACCACAGCCACGTAGCGCTGGCTACAGGCTATTCGCTTCCATTGCTGTTCAGAAACTCACAGTTCGTGGTGTTTGTTATATGTTGTACAAACATCACTGATATAAATCATGTAAAGGGAGAGCTACTTTCTTCAGAGTGGAATGAAGCTAGCACGGAATGATAGGGGGTTTAAATAATTAACTGCTGTAGGAGAGGGACCTAAAGGTTTTATCTAGAATGACATAATATGATTTTTTTCCCCCAACGTCACCTTCTAGACATTGTAAGGAGAAATTTGAAATTCTGGAAAATGCAAAGTTAATGCTAACTACTTCATATCAGCAGTCACGTCTGTTTATTCTTTCTTTTCGATTTCTACCATGATATAGCTATCAATATCCCGATGTGTTTGACAGACTCCTGCATTGGTGGACTAGACTAAGGCTGTAAGAGCTGGAGTGAAGGCAAGTTAGAGATGGGAAAAGACAACTATGCTAAGTGAAGACTGACCATCATTTCCACTGCCTCAGAACAATGGCGCAGAGAAAACAACATGGCTGTTACTTTTTTCATTGAGGAGAAGTACACTCTATAGACTATATTCCACCAAGCATGAGTCTTCTCTTAAATTAACCAAGCTTAATTGACTATTATCCATGCAAATAGCTTCACTATTGCATTTTTTTTCTGATGGACTAAAGTACATTTATATACCCTAAGTTATGTATCAATTTGTGCAAATTTCCCTTTGTGTTATCTCCCTTTGGGTACCATGAAGACTCAGATTATCATTTACCCACCCATTTATAGTGTATATTAAGGTTTTATTTTGAGTCTATGCATGAAGGTACATCCACGTCCCCACAGAGCTCAAAGCTGAGGATCAGATCACTTGGAGCTGGAGTTAAAAGCCTTTGAGGGCCATGTGTGACAAATGTTGGAAACTGAACTCCAGTTGTTTGATAGAGTATCAAATGCTCTTAACCACTAAC
Organism: Acomys russatus; assembly: GCF_903995435.1. Taxonomy (NCBI): domain Eukaryota; kingdom Metazoa; phylum Chordata; class Mammalia; order Rodentia; family Muridae; genus Acomys; species Acomys russatus. The sequence goes on along the minus strand of NC_067164.1, from coordinate 15,462,244 downwards.
CCATTTCTCAGATGCTCACATACTAATTTTATGAATAAAAGTTGTTCGCGTTCATGTTTCTAATCCCAGAACATCCTACAAATCTATAAATTTTCTCAGTTATTCTTTGTTCATTTGAATAACTAACAGTACATGTCTTTTGTGTTCCGGTTTTGTCACACACACACACACACACACACACACACTTGACAACCATGTCTGCATTACTGACTTCTGTAGATAGTATCAGAGTACAGTGAATCACATCAGTTCACTAGATGTATTGTAAGACATATAGTTCCTAGGGCCTCACAATACTAGCTAGAGCTGAGGTAAGGCAGGGAAACCAAGTACTTTAGTGAAAACTTTATTACACAATTATAATCTGTTGGATTTGCCATTATGTGAACAACTCAACACATACTTTGGAGGCTCAGAAAAACAACATATAGGGACAATTATTCATAGATATCAATTTCATTTAATAAGTGAGAACATTTAGTAAGGTGAGGTAGAGTAATTTGTCCTGGAAATGGCAGGGAGCGAATAAAACAGCACTCTGTCTCTGACGCTCTATGGTCCTTCCAATACCACCTGGTCTCTCATTACACCTGTGTCTTCATGCATAGTTTGGCTCAGCTCAATGATTTTCACAATAACCATGAGATGTGTAAATCTCTGGTGATTCAAATAAACCACCCTATGTACAAACAGGACTGAAGACAGCAACAAATTGAGACAGATCTACAGGTAGTCTTATTCTAATCATACATTTAGAACCACAGACTTGATTTAAGGAAGACGGATATGGGCAAGCAACCAGTTTGCTATCCACTCTGTGCTATTCCTAAGGGGACACCATGGGGGAAAGGAACAAGGCAAGCAACTAAACATTCCTGTGGACATGCCAACGACACATCTCAAGGGAGGAGCCAGCAGAAAACCCCTTTTACTGAATTATGATATCAGAGTATACTTGTTTGTCAGGGATCGCTTGCTGTATGTAAACCCAGACTCTACAAATTTATGAAGCATGGCCTGTAGCTAATGTCATATAGTCCATTAAAATTAAATATAAATAGAGATATCCGCTGATCTAAAGGTCTCTTCTGTTAGTTTAGCTCCAAATGTTCCTTACAGACTTCAGATTTCAATCTGAGTGGGAGAAATAGCAAGAAAGGTCAAGATCTGGTGTTACATTCAATTATTCTGGAATTCCTTCTGACTCAACCTGTTTCTTAGTTTTATACATATAGTTATATACATATGTATATATAAAATTTACTAGCTATATCCTCAAGATGAACACACAAAGTCTCAGTAGGACTTTTCATCACATTTTGTTACATACATTTCAACTTCAATTTACTTGGTAATTTTATGGACACCTGTTCTAGCTAATTAGATTTATCTAAAAGGAAGACACAAACAAACAACAATAACCAACAACAACAACAAAAAAAACCCCAAAACCAACAAAAATTAAAAATTGAAACTTTTACTATGGCAATTTTTTAGAGATGGGGTCCTAACAGAAAAAGACTCCTAGTATCACACAGGCACCCTGAGATACAGATATTCTGCGTCAAATAATGAATTTCTGAGACAGTCCCATATCACTGAGAAAGACGCTGGGCACAGTGCTGTAAAATCCCTCCCTATTATAACCAGGTCATTGCTGAAGGCAGATGGCACAACACTAGCCAAGCAAATAGAGAATTACTTGCTAGACAGTTCCCAAAATCTAATCATCTACTTCATCTGTCCAATTGCATAGCTTCTATCTAAATTTAAAAGACAAATCATTAGTGTATTTATGTGGAGATTCGAAATTGGATCCACAACATTTTAGTTCAGCAGTTGCAACTAAAATGTACTTCTAGCTGACCAGGCAGTCACAAAGCTCCTGGGAAGCCAGGCAGTCATCTTCCATGAGACGTTTTAGGTCTCAGGGAAGTAAATATTTTTTTCACTTTAGAACTAAATTCTTTATGACAGATATCAAATATTTATTTATTGTTATCATATATATTCACACACAAAATTAAAATCTAGAAGCAAGAACTGCAGCTTTGACAATTCTGAGATTTAATGCCATCACCTAGACCATCAAAGCACAGGAAAGCTCAGGTGGCCTCCTTTACCACAAGTCCATAAAGCACCAGATATGTTATTAAATATGCAATATGAGCAGACACAAATCACTGAAGTAGGAGGGAAGGCTCATGGGCTCTGTTCAAAACGCTCCTCATATTTCAACAACTAGAACAGACCATTACTACACAATGCTCCGTCATCTTGCAAATGTCGAAGTTCACTGTCTATCGTTCTTTCCCAGTCCTGCTAAGCAGGTTTTTATATGTCCAGTATATACATGCATATATTTTTATATGTTCATATGGGTTTGTTCTATGTGCAAAAGGGGATGAGTCATAGATTGTATCATTATGTGGTTCACAGCTGACAGAAAGTACCCTAAACATTCTCTTAGTTAAGTCAGCAAGATTACGAGTGGCCCTGTGAAGTAAGAAACTAAAACAAAGAGGGTTATGAACCTCCGTTTTTCTCTAATTTCTGAGGCTACCAGCAATTCATATACATTTTGAATAACTATAGACTCCTTAGTAGGAAAAATTCTTCAGTGTTTTAATGGCTAAAAGCATAAAGTCCCGAGAGCCTTAGAGAATCATTTGACATGAACACTAGACTCCTTCATAAGCAAAAGCCAAAGAGACATCCTTAATTCTGCACCCCTTACTTATCCCCGAGCTCCATAGCACCCCCTTCTAGAACAGACAGTATGGTAGCATTGACGTAACACTGGGGCCTCTCAAGAGGGATCAGCTAATGAACAGGTGTTCCTCCGTAAGATTGCACACACATATGGGAGCCATGAAGGAAAAGAAACGGGACACCTGGCTCCCATTGCCAACAGACATGTTGACCTATCATAAAATGCAAAGTGGGAGGTTCCTAAGGAGGCCTCGGAATGAATAAGAGAAATGTGAGTGTCCATCAGAATGGGTAAGGACAGATAGGCCTGAGCAGAAGTTACTAAATTGTGTGCCATTCCCAAGTTCCTGCTCCGGTATTTCCCTCCACCTGTTAATTTGTGGACATTTGAAAATTTCTAGCTGGGAGCTTTGTCTTTTATACCGCGCCCCCACTGCCCCCCCCCCACTCGTTCCCCTTTCTTTGTACTTTAGGCATTTTCGTAGACTTTCTACATTTTTCTCTTCCAATGACCTCTTCCAAAGTAATAATGTATTGCCACCCCCTCTCCTTTGTGTCTTTTCCAGAGTAAGGGTGGTTTCCCTTCAAGAAGCATTTCTAATTGAATTGCTAACACAGTAGTTTTCAATTTCTTCTTTGTGTTTCTCTACGTGGGCCCCACACTTGCTGATGTTAAGACATTAGTGGGAGTATCACTGCAGCCCTACCACCTTTCCCCAAAACTAACTGTTTATGGTCAGTGAGGAGGCTAAGACAAAAGTGGGGAATATCCTGAGAACAATTCTAATCTGTCCTTAGTTTATGCTAACATATTTGAAAAAGATCAATCAATTAAAAGATCAACCAATGGGTCACTTACTCATTTCCTGGTCACATCGCTACAACTGCTGCCTCGTTCCCAGTGTAAAAGTCTTGAGGTATGGCAGTTCACAGTCTCTCTTGATGTATAGCATGCCTGATCTTGTCAGAGTGGGCTGCCATGCCAATGGTGCAGCACTCTTACTAACTCAGCATGCTCGCTCCATCGAAGGACCAAGGTCCACTATAGCTTCATACTGCTGAATTCTCCATGTATTTGGCATGAATGGAAAACATTCTGTGGAGTGGGTGCCTTCTGTAAACTTCTCCTAGGACACAGGGGAAAGAAGTCTGTAAGCCAAGTCTATAAACAGCTGTTAAGAAAAGCTTGTCAGTTACGTGTGAATCCAAGTCATTTCACGTTTGCTCATGCCTCAAATAGAAAGGTCTAACTTGTGCCCCATTGAGGCAAAATATTGTTTATAATGGTGTTTTTCTTCTTGTCTTGACATCTGCCAGCTTACTACCTACATGCTCACCTTTCTCTTTGTTCCATGCCTGTCTTTGGGTTCACAGTCTTTGATTCAAATCCTCAACTGTTTCTTGATCGGTTCCCCCTAAACTCAGGAATTAAAGCTCCAACTCCTAATGTGATGGTAACTGGCCAAGCCAGAGGCAGGGCTAGGTGGGCAGAGCTGCTGTTGTGCTCTCCTTTGTTTCATGACAATGGCCAAACGCCAAGAAAGCCACTTCCTAACAGTGCTACCAGGGGGAGGTTGGAAATGGATGCGCTGAGCAGAGACTGCACAAGGAATATAAATAAAATGCAAGGATCAGAAACGATGTGCTACTCACATGTCCTGTAACTATGCAGATGGAAGAACTGTAGGAAGTCTGGAAGCAAGTGGCTGGGCACTCAAGTCAGTGGTTGGTGTGATGCCAGAAAGAGGGTGTTCAAGAGAATCCATGCATACAGTCCCTCTGGCTTGGAGTGTGATCTGGGGAAAGAAAGCCATGAGAGGAGGGGCTTATTTATTTGATTCTGGTGTTGACTATTAAGTTGTGTGGAGACCCAGCTGGGCTATATGCTTGGTCTGAGCCCAGGAGACGGAGAACATTTGGCTACACCACACGCAACCACATGAAGAGTGGGGGAAAGTACACAATGTATATGGCTGCTGTCTTTTCGCTCAAAGACTACCTGAGACAGGGTGTGTGGTGGTGTGCACTTGTAATCCCAACACTCTTGTTCTGAGAAGACCCACAAGGAGTGCTGTCCTGTTGCCAACATTCATCCCACTCTGAAGGGTCAGAGCTCTAGGAAATAACTTGCACTTTTTCAAGAGGATCCGTCATGAAATACAGTGTATTCTACCAGGGACAAGACTGAGCGATGCTTTCTTTTTCCAGTTTTCTAGGAGGCTTAATTTCTTTGAGAATAGGGGTCTATATTTATCTACCATGATTTTAGCTCCCTTCTACATATTCACATTACCTGCAAATTAGATAAAACTACCACAGTTAGATGAGAGATTCTGAGCCCAGACCTGGATCATGAGAGTTTCTTTGAACTCTCTAGGTGATTCTACCACAGGGCCCTAGTTGAGAGCCATTGTTTAGGCATAAACACTGATTAAATTGGGCCCATGAGAGAGCCCATTACAATGTGTGGGGTTAGGATCAAAGCCTTGCCCTGTTAATGAGAGCTTTGCTGTGATCCCTGATTGGAGAAGCTAGGGATGTCATTTAGTAAAGGGTGTTCTCTTTGCTTAATAAAAATCAACAAAGTGCAAACTTTAGAAACTCTCCCTCTTCACTTCTTGTATCTCCTCCCTTCTCCCATCCTCTGAACCCACTTCTCCCATATTCTTTCCCTCCTTCTCCCATTCTCTCTATCCATCTTTCACTCTTTCCCTCTCTTCCTCCCATCCCCTCTTCCCTTCTCTTAGTTTCTGTCAGTGCTTCACCCCATCTTTCCCCTCCTTCTTAAGTATCAGCAATTGCTTGGGGCAAAGCACTGAGCTTCCTGCCTCTGCTCTGTTGGTTTCAAATGGCACTTATTAGGATCACCAGGGCTGATAGGCAGCGGGGCTGGGGAAGTATGAGAAGGTAGTGGACACAGAAGGTTCAAGCCTCCTTTCTAGACTAGTGCGGAAAAGCTAACTTCTATTTTCTTTCATCCTTACATATGCCCTTTCACCTGAGAAGGAACAGTTTAGATGGAGGGGGAAAAGCAAAATTAAATAAAATTAAATAAAAATCTCAAAACCCATTTATTTTGTCCAATGCCTCAGGCCACTGCCAAAGCTCAGGTGTGGAACAGGCAAAAGGCATTGTTTCACTCTTTCCAACTCACAGGGAGTATTGTAGACAAGCCTTTACGTCTTAGGCCGGCCTGCCTCAGCAGCCTCTGAGTTTGCCACTGTGAGTTCATAACTTCAAGACTTTATTTTATTAGATACTTTTCCTGGGTTGAATCAGAACCCTTTGTTACGTGCAACCAGAGACAACAGCCTTTTGCGGGTCTATGACATCTATATAACTGAACCCTGTTCAATTTCAAGCTTCTAATCCATAGAGACCCTGATTTTCATTTTTCCCTCTCATACAAGAATGGGCATTAGGGCATTTTCATGAGTCGATCAGGTTTTACTCTGAGCTCAGCTGTTGCTCATAACTCAACTCAGCCCAGGTTGTTTCTCTGTTGCATGCTCAGCATGGCATTAGTCTCTGTATGAAGTCTGTCCATATCTGTACTCCATATCTATTGCCATTTCTCTGAAGAAAACTCCACGCATGCTTAAGAAACAAGGCCTGACAGCGGACTGTACAATCTTAATCTGCCTGCTTCGCAGAGTCCCTGCCGGGAAGTTGCAAAACACAAGCGACCCAAGGAGTTCCCGTGTCCACGCGGAGATGAGACCCAGGTGGAATTTGAGGGTGGATTTGATGAGGCAAGAGAACCAGTAGGCTGCTTCATGCCCAGTGTACACTCAACTGAACCTGAAAACGAGAATTAGTCTCCCAAAGGGACACTGGTTCAGGGTCTGCCAGGGAAACAGAGCAGCACTCACTAGATTAGTGGAGGAGAAGACAGCAGAGAAACATCTTTCTCTAGAGAGAGTGGGCAACAACCAGAAAGCAGCCCGGCCCAGCATCCTCTAAATGGGAGGCACAGATGAAAACACACTCAATGTACACAGCAAATGCAATTTGTAATGATTTTGCAAAATAAATAATTCAACCAGTACTAGTCTGTCTTGCAAAACTCAGATACCTGACTTCAAATAAGAAGCCCTGTCTTTTCTGCCATGACCTCTTCAATCTAATTGTTTTCCTTTTGCTGATTACACAGTACTTCTTGTCAGAATGACCCCCCTTTTAAAAATCTTTTTATTTGCTTCCAATCCAGAGTGTTACATGATAGTCTATGCTGTATCGTTCTGAAAACTAAACTGAAGAGCTGAAGCTGTCTGCAGTGTCACCCTGGAGATCCTTCCAGTGTGGGAGATGACTGAGATAGCCCAGCTAGAAAGATCCAACCTACCATGCTCCTGCAGGCTGAAAATAGCCACAGTAGAAAAGAGCCTAAATGCACAGTCTTTGAAGCAAGGACAGGGCAGCAATCTTGACTCCCAAGAAAATACACTTCTCTTTCAGTGGAATTTATCACCAGGAACATCATCAAAAACACCCTAGTCCACATTAAATGTGTTACGGAAGAAAAAAAACTGTTAGTGCTTTAACTATGAGATTTTTTTTTTTCTAAACAATAATTTGCTCAGAACATTGTTTTTAAAAGTTAAATATATTTTAAATAATAAATCATTTCTAAAAATATCTCAAATCATTCAGAGGAAGTATTCGTGTTGGTCTCTTTTTTTTAAGTCTCAATTTAAATATTTTGAGTCGTTTTCTTTTCTTTTTAACCTTTTGACCTCCATATCTTGGGTACTTTTCCTGTAGTTCACATGCTGTCTCTTCAATTTAATGACGCCCACCATGCATCAGTCATAAACTGCTTCCCTTACCATGCACTGGCCCTTCCTCTATCTATTAACGATTGTGTTTGCTTTTTTAAAATGTAAATTAAAGGGCCTACGTACCTCATATAGTTTTGCTTCAAATATCTGGATTAATCTAAAGATTTTGAGGCTCCATGGGGTGGTGGGGCACCCATCTTTAATCCAAGAACTTGGGAGGCACAAGTAGGTGGATCTTTGAGTTGGAGTCCAGCCTGGCCTACAGAGTAAGTTCCGGGACAGTCAGGACTACACAGAGAAACCTTGTCTCAGCAACAGTCCCCCAAACTCAAACAAACAACATCAACAGGAAAAAAAAAAGATTGTGAGGTTCCTTGTAATATATGTAACTGCAATTCCTTCGTTTGCACTTTTACAAAAGCAGGGTACAGCAAGCTTTTTTTTTTTTTAACAGGTTGGAAAGTGCACATTCTGCATTTTACGGCACATGTAGGCCTCCCCAGTGATTATTCAACTCTGTCCTCGAGTATAAAAGCAGTACAATACAATATGAAAACCAATGAGTGGGCTGTGTTCTGATAAAAATCATTTGTAAAAGCAGGCTGCAGACAGAGTTGGGCCTTCTGCCTATTACTCTACATTCTTTTATCTCAGCGCTCCAGAGGCAGAGGCAGACAGATCTGAGTTCGAAACCAGCCTGGTCTACACAGTTCCAGGACAGCCAGGTGTGGAAGGGTGGCAGGCTTTGCCTCAGGTGAAGGAAGTCTTAGCGGGCTTTGCCCCTTGGAAACACTGCCGAGACCCCACTGAGATGGACATTGTGATGAACTGAGAGGACACATCCTGGGTCCTGAATTGAGGAAAAGAACCAGAGACTCCAACTGGGCTGTTGTGTTGCAAATCGGCCATCAAGGGGAGGTGGGAACGTGAGGAGAGTGCTGGGGGTTGGTGGCCGACTGGGAGAGTGGAGAGAGAAGGCTGCGGTGGTGCAGATTGCTTCTTTCTAGGAGAGAATCTGTTAACAGGCCCAGAGACTAAGGAATTCACCCCGCGGAACTGATTCCTGGAAGGTTTATCTTTGTTCCCAGTAACCTCTTTTCCCTCCTGTATAGGATAGTTGGGTTGTATAATAAAGTCTAATTGATGAGAAAACAAGAGCCAACAGTCAGGGCTATAGGAGAAACCCTGTTTTGAAAATCAATCACTCAAACAAATAAAACAAAACAAAAAGAAAGAGAAGACGGGAGGAAGGAAAGGAATGGAAGGAGAGAGGGAGGGAAGGCTGAAGACAGCCTCTACATGACCCTTGACCTTTTAATGAGCCTCAATTACCAGCCAGTGGAGAACTTGAGAGGCTAATGAGACTTCTTAGGCTATTGGTTTCCTTGCTTTTAGCATGTCTGTTGGTGAGGGCTTTATTTTAGTTTACATTTATAATGGATTAGATTAACACCTCCATACTCCAAATTACAGGCCATTTACTAACTGAGAACCAGCTAGAGGGAATATTTCACCTCCTAGAGACACTGCTCACACAGAGTGCCTGCAGGCTGAGTCAGGATCACTAGGAAAAGCAAACAGGACTTCTTTGCGCCTTGGTAAGCTCAGCTCAGCAATTAAAGCTGTTTTCTTCTGACCATCTCTACTTGGTACAATGCCGGTGATTAGCTCTATACTGAGATGAGTGACAAAATCCAAAGGAAAGTCACCAATGGTGGCTATGAAAAGGCAGCAAGGGCTTTTCCTTAAGGAAATTTATCTTCAACAAAGAAACAGATCCCTAAGAACAAGCTAAGCTCTTTTTCCCTGAAAAATCTTGAGAGACAGGAAGAAGGTGGGAGCAAAAGGACATAAGATGTATGAGAACAAAATAGTAATAAAAAATAGTAATAAAAAAGAAAACCTATACTTCTTTAGAAGAGAAATGACTCCAGCTTCCTTTCTCACACTAATTTCTCCATCTTCTTGACACAGTGAATTCTCTCTGTTGCCTCTTTGTTAGGGCACTGCTTACCCTGGTTTCTTCAAGCCTTAGGCTCCTGTGATGGTGACTGAGCTTCGTGGTCAGTTTGACTAGATCGAGAATCATCTGGGAGACACACTTCTGGGTAGGAAGTTGCTTCCTTCCAGAGAGCTTTAACTTTGGAGGAAAGACCCAGCCTGAATGTGGGTGACACTACCCTGTGGGATGGAGCTTTAAACTGGATAGAAAAGGAAGAAGCAAAGAAACAGGAAGTCTTGTACTAGTTTCTATCTCTCTCTCTGCTTCCTGACTGTGGGTGTATAAGGACCAGCCACTTCAGGCTCCTGCAGCCTTTCCCTGTGTACTGTGTCTTAAATCCTAAGCCAGAATAAATTCTTATTGCTCTAGGTTACATCTGCCACGAACTTTCTCACCGTGGTGAAAAATACAACTGACACACCCTGACTCCACTTCTGCCTTTAGCAATTAGACTACCTGTCTCCTTGTTGAAAACATTGGTGGGTGTGCTCGGTGACTAAAGATGCAGAATTAACTCAGTTGCATTATGTAAATTATGTTTTTGTTTTCATCTCATCTGTGGGAATTTTATTTGGGGCTTTAGTTTGTTCAAGGCTTATAATTGTCTTGTGTGGGGCGTGGTCTTTGCCAGCTGGTAACAGCCTGCCTCTTAAGGCCCAGAGAGGGGCGTGGCCTAGAACTCTTAGGAAGATAAATAGAAGAGCTCGGAGAGAGAAAGGTGTGGCCTGTGGTGGTGGCATGTAGTGTGTAGCAGTTTGGAGAGACCGGAGAGGGATGGTGTGGCGTTTGGAGAGAAACATATCGATGCAGCAGCTCAGAGGAGGAGACTGCTTGCTGCATTTGCTGTTGACAGAGATTGGTATTACCCCCACTGAACCTAAAGACCCTACACAGCCAGGAGAAGTAAAGGGGTCTGTGCCCCATCTCTCCATAACCCTCTTTTTCTCTTACCCAGGGTTAAGAAGTTGGTGGAAGGGAGGTAGAGGCTTCAATAACCCCCCCACCCCCAAATAGAGTTAAAAACAAAGCGTCAACACTGATGAAATCAATCTCTGTGTATAAGAAAAATCCATTCGCCCAAGGTATGGAAAACCCATATGGACACCTACTATCCTGTAATTTAAGTTTAAAAAATAATACAAATTTTCAAATGTGCTTAGTGATAATTATTGCTCTCCTAGCCTGCTCCTTTGCCTACCTTCTATCCTCCTTACCACTGAATTGTCCCTCCCCATTATTCTCCCCCTCATCATATGACCTGCGTTCTAATCTACAACCCCCCCACACACACTCCCACCCCATCCCCGGCTTCTTCACATTATATCCCCCCCCCTCGCCCCAGGGACTCTACTAGAGTTTAATGGGTAATTACAATCCAAAGGTCACAAAGAAGCAAAACCAAGAGGCATGAATCTGGGAGAGGGATGGGGTGGGAGCCAGATAAGAGACAATGGGAAGACAGAGTAATCAGAATGGGTTGCAAAATGTGTGCAATTGGCAAAGAACAAACTCATCTGGAGAAATTGTTAATTGTTGGAACATTCTCTTTAGGAGAATGCCTCTATACTTCCCGCTTTTACTTTTCCATCTTCCCATCCCTACCTTTCTTCCCTACAAAATCCATCTTTTTCCATCACAGGTTTTCCTGTTCTAAGACCAAATCTATTTTCCCCAAAGGATGTAGGTACTTTAATTAATGACAATGAATTAAAAAGAATGTTATAAATATAACACTGCTGTGGGAGCGTAACTATGTTTAGAATTGGGTTCTTTGAGGATGGCATAGAAATTGTAATTTTCTTTTTATAAGGAGGGACATACTTATTTGGGACTCTTTTAAGATTGCTTCAAAACATACTTTGTGACTCAGTTTCTACATTGTATCACACAATGTGATTTTTGTCTGATTATATGTCACTCTGGCAAACACGCTAGAAGAACCAAATAAATCTGTCAAAAATCATACAATTACCCTGGCAAAACTGAGTTCTGATGTCACAGTAAATCTGTGACATAATTTATGCTCAGCATTTCATGACACATAGTCATTAGGATTTCTATTGTTTAAATCATTTCACTCCAATTTTTTCTAGTTGTTTTACATTACTGTGAAAAATTATGACCTCATCATTTTTAAAATTAAAGTGAAGGTTTCCACCTCTGTCATTTAAAATGACATTTTGCCTCAAGGAATTGTAATCTTAGAAGACAATTATTAAACTTACTAAAAGTAAACACCACCAAATTTATTTATTATAAACTGTATGGCAGCACATTCAGTCTTTGAATGGTTGAATTAAGTTTGATTTAGCTTAGTTTCCCTGAAAGGTGACTACATCTATATTTTCTAATTTTCATGACAATAACATTTCTTTTTAAAATACTTTGTGTTTTTATTATTTCATAATTCTGAATTATAGTAGTTTTATATATTTATTTCTTATAGTTAAAGAAACTGAATTTAGTATTTAAATATTTCCATAGGACTATATTTACTCAAGTGACATTACTTTGTAGGAGTGCGCTATTCAGCCTTTAGTAAAACTGTCCCCATAAAGAATATTCATCAAATGATGCACATAACTTTTATACCTTATGATAATGAATGTCAAGGCATAAAGGAGTGTAATACACTAAAGCCCAAAGAGGACAGAGGGCCAACTGTCATACGAAGAGTCATTTCTTTTAGGGAGCTGAAATCATACAACTAGAGAGAGGACAGTTTTCTATGTGTAATTTATAGGCTTACATGGCTGGCTTAAAAGCTGAAGACTAAAAAAAAATCTTTTACTTATGTCCCATGAGTCTATTTAAGCCTTTTAAATATTCATAAACTGGCCTGACTGTCTTTCTGTAGTCTCTTCTTTGGGCTTAGATAGAAAAGCCTTGAGCATATATCGGCTAAAGATCTTGAAAACCCTTGCCATTTATCCTGATAATAGCCATAATTTTCTATCTGTATCATAGTCTTTATAAATAATATAATAAATGCATTGCTTCCCTTTCATCAATACAAAAACTGATCCAAAGAAAAGCTTAATAGGTTGTTGTAGCTGTGTGACTAGAATGTTGCAGTTAAAAAGCCTAATGTTCTAACATCTACCACTGCTCTTTCTCAACACCAAGCCTAATGTTCTAATATCTACCACTGCTTTTTGTCAGTCAACACCAAGCTGCCTGGAATGGGGAAATGTGCTTTTTTGAAAGCAACAATTCTCAAATGAATTTTAGAATAAATTTGTCATTTACACAGATTTTGGCATTAGATATCTCTACACTTATTTGGGGGCAGTCTCATTTGTCCTCTCTTGGCTGTATTTATTCACATAAGAAGTGTAGATCATAGACACTTGACCTTATTAGAAGGTCTTAATGTAAAGGAAATGTAAAACACACACCATAGTACTTTTTCCATAATAAAATCTAGTTCCTTAAAGTTGTACTTCATAGCAAGGTCTATCTTCTAAATGGTTTAAGCTAGAATCTTTGAAGTGATCATAGGAGACTTAACGATTTGATTATTGATCGATCTCACCAGGAAGTCCAAAGCAGTTCACCTGAGCCACTCTATGCACAATGAGGCCTTGTCTGTCATTTTAGAGTTTGCTGTCATTCTAAGAGCACACTGTTCTAAAATTCTAATATCTCTTTTTCCAAATTAGAAAATATCAAAATCAAAATAGACAATTATCCACTGCACAAGAGGAATGAGAACCACCATTTCTGTTGGAAATGTGAAATCAGGCAAATGCCACATTTCCATTGGGAACTATATCACCTGTGAGGTTATTGTACTTGTTTCAGGATCTGGAAGATAAAATACTGCATGTGTTGTGGGTAAGTGCCTGCATGCAAGCAAACAATGCTGTTTTATATGGTAGGCTGCTGCTTACCAGCTTCACTTCCCTCCACAAATCATTATTATTCTAAGGAGGGACTTATGTTACACACTGAAAAAGCTATGTGTCAAAGTAAGTCATCACTCATTTGCCCCTGCTCAGCGTGAACAGTAACATCTAGTTCCCTACAAGTAAGATCACAAATCTGATGTTTGTTTAGGTGCTTCCATTTTAAGGTTGTACAATTCATGGAAGGGAATATAAAAGATTTAAGGATGAAGCTATGGGCTGGTTTGTCAATATATAACTCCTTAGAGAAGATAATTTATCATAAGATGTATATGTGCCTGGTCCAGCACAATGAAAGCCAATTTTCAGATTCCTATCAAAACTATTTGAAGGGATATAGGGTCCAGCCAGGTTCCTAAGGCTGCAGTGGCTCCTGATTCCAAAGTCCGCAAGTGGGAGCTGAGACTACAAAAAGCTAGGCTTGGTGGGCATCCTTTCTCATACATGAGGGTCCTAGACAGGGCTGCCCTGAGAAGGTACCCAAGAGGCTCAGGTGTGTTCTGTGGGGCCAGGGCCACCACCATGGTAGTGGGCAGAGGCTGCAGACTACAAGGGACCAGTACCAATCTCCGGGGACGCCACTGAGAGGCTGTCAGTGGAATCTGTGTCGAGGCCCAGCCTCCAGTAAGCTTCACAGAGGCAAGTCATTAGCTTCGCAGAGACTTGAGCTTTGCCACCACAAGGACCCCCGCCCCCCCCCCCCAGGAGTGACAGGAGCAGGCAGAGGAAAGCCAGGGAGGGGAAAGCAAGACAGATGCAGAGTTTAAAAATTATCATCACCTGACTGCCTCCCCTTCCTCTCCTCTGTGCTGGCCTCTCTTCTAAGCAGTTCTTGCCACCCCTGCATTCAAAGAAAGATGGCATCAACAGGCCATGTGACTTAGAGAAGCTCTCCCTCTGGGCCACATGTCCTTCCTGGAACATGAGACTCTCCTTGTCCCCATGGGTCTCCTCCTGACCACCCAACCCTTACCAACAGAGTAGTGGTTAAGACTTTACAGAGAGCTCCTGGTGGCAGAGACCTTTGTCTGTCCCTACCAGCGTCTTGGCCTAACTGGATAACAGGAACAGATGCCTGGACATTTCTCTATACACCACTGTTACAGCCCTATAGTTTCAAGCCCCAAGCTTCATGCACTTCATTTTGCTGTTACATGGGGAAGACCAGAGGTCGGAAGAGGCAAGGATTATACCTCAGCACACATGGCAGTGGTTCCCTGGAAGCACAATCTGTTTCCACAGCTGTCTCATATGCAAAAGGCCCTGGCCTTCTCATGCCTGTCTCCAGCAGTCCCTCTCAGAACTACCCAAGACAAAAAGAGTAGCATCCCCAAGTGGAGGGAAGGCAAAGCCAGGAGAAGCAAGCAGTGAGTAAACAGGCAGGAAGAGCCATGCAGTGGGGCAGCAGGGCAGAGGGGCAGCTAGTGGGCTGATAGGGTAAGGTGAGACCATGTAAGGTAACTCATAGGCAGAGGGGCAGCTGCTTTACCATGAGGACTATAGGAGAGGTGACTATCTAAAAGGGACACAGGTTGTCCCAGAAATTCATACATGTGACACAGAGGGACTGAGGCTTTGGAAACCTGGCACTCTTGGTTCCTGTCTTAGCAATTTCATTCCCTCCTCCCTAACCCCTGTGCAAGGCCAAGTCGTAGTTTCAAGACCGATCCACTCAAGTGGATCTACCCTTGAAGCAGTAGCTGTTTAAAGGGTAGCAACAGGAAGACACGAAGGGAATCACCCTGGGTGGGTGTAAGTTTCTGCCTTGTTAGGGTACAGAAGACGCTCCCATTTGTATGCTACGCTGATGACTACTGGGACCCAGGAGAGCCCCAGAACTCTCTGGGCAACTTTAGAACTGCTCCAGCTGGGCAGTGACACTGAGTTTAAGACGGGAAAAGGAAGCCCCAGACCACATCCCACAGCAGCTCTGGACAGCTGCGACTCCTGCTGCAGGTTCTGTGCATTATCAGCAACTCTACCGCCAGGGGAAAACAGGTTTGCTCTGGAAGGAAACTTCACTTCAAGCTAAGAGGGTGGGAGCAAAGGCCTCCGTTCTCCAGCCTCAGTTTCCCACATATTTCACATCGGACTCTTAATTTCTCAAGGCCTCTCTTGATAGGAAAGTCTCAGGTGTCAAGATTGTAAGGGGCCCCGTCGAGGGCTAGGAGACAGATCCTACCCGCTGCTATCCTCTGGGGTTAGTGTAGGTCTGACCCAGTAGGCTCCAGCTCCATGAATAAGGCTAAGCTGACCAGAAAACAGGATATCTAAGTATCCCAGGCCTGGCATTCAAAGCCACTCTGCTTGAGCGCCATCCCAGGGTCCCCACCTCTACACTGTGGGACTTGGCATCCACACGGAACTGAATCTCTCAGCAAGCAGTGGGCTGTGGTGTCCCACAGAGTGGACATAGTTATAGACCTGGAAGGCCACAGGGGGCTAATCCAGCCTTGGCTGAAATGTCTAGACAGATTGAGAATTAAAGCAGTAAGGCAGAGAATGGGCTGCCCAGGAGGGCTTCCTCGCCTGCAGGGGGATGCCCTTTTCCAGCGTCAGGGGCAGACACAGAGTCCTGTGTTTTCATCCGTTTTCATTTAGGGGAAGGCCTGCACTCCCCGCCTTCCCCTCGCCCCCCCCCCCCCGCGCCACCCCCCCCCCCCCGGCCCCCCGCCAGCACCTCGGTTGGTAGCAGGCTGTGACTGGCTATCCATCAAATGCTCTAGTCAAGGGCTCTGCTGCTAAGGAGGACTTGGAAAAACACAAGGCCCTTGCAGACCCTGGCTGGTCTGGGCAGGCAGCAAGTACCACCCTAATCCTGTTTGTACCTGGACGAGTACAGCTCATACGTTTCCTCCAGCTCATACAGGTCAAAGGAGACCTCTTCCGGCAGGGTGATGCGCTTCCGATCACTCTCCTCCTGCAGGGAGCAGAGCTGCTGGTTACGCTGGTCTGGTTGATGGCTTTGTTCATAGATGGGAAGTCATTGCGGATCAGAAACTGCTCGAGATCAGATACCAGCCTCATCAGTGAGTCACCAGCTCCCAAGATGTTCGCAGCTCGAACGTGCATCTCCTAATTGTCCTGCTCACCCTGAGTAACTCACGACACCTGTGTCTCATCCTCACTCTCCACTTCCTAAGTCCTGGCATTAAAGGGCTGTACAAACACCTGGTTTGTTCAGTGCTAGGGACTTGGCAATCTCGATGATCTCAGTGTTGTCCATGATGGACTTGATGCCTTTGAGCTGCTTGTTATAAGACTGCAGTAGTGTCTCCTTGCTCTGGGGCAGACAGAGCTCTCTGCTGGGCCATGGCAGGCCTGCCTCTGCTCTGGCTGGCCTCAATGAACCAAATGACATATTCTCTTGTTTGTTTGGTTGGTTTGGTTTCGTTTTTCGAGACAGGGTTTTTCTGTGTAGCCTTGGCTGTCCTAGACTGGCTTTGTAGACCAGGCTGGCCTCGAACTCACAGTGATCTGCCTGCCTCTGCCTCCCAAGTGGCGTGCACCACCACGCCCGGCCCACAAATCACTGCTTTTTTCAACCCTTACCTGAGAAGCTTCTATTTGCAGTAGATGGTAATTAACATACACACAACAAATGGCCAAGGTGCAAAAAATAAGGACCCAAAGAAAGCTTAGCCACAAAGGGAACATGTATATATGTGTGTGTATGTATGTATGTATGTATGTACACACACATACACACACATTTTATATATTTATATATATAACTATATTACTCTCTCCCAGGGCTCAGACATCATTGTGGAAGAGGGACCAGAAAGAGTCTAAGAGCCAGATGTGGTAGATGAACTCCAAGGAAGCATTATTTTCTGGACACAGCAGGGCAGTTGCACATATGAACTCACATCAACTTTCAACAGCATGCACCAGACCTGAACAAACTCAAGGCAGACCAAGTCCCAGTGTGAAGATGAGATTTGATCATACAATCTCATCCAAGCTATGGAGCCATAGGCAATAATTGTTAGCTGCTGGAAGGGGAAAGGACAATTTTTTCTCTAAGTATGTATCCCCTGGTAAGTTGACCATATTCCAGAGGTAGGTCACACACTGAGAATATTTGGCTATCTCAAATTGTCCTTGAAGAGCTCAAATAAAAGTGACACAAAGTTGGATGGTAACAAGGGGAGTGGATTTGGGAAGATCTGAGGGAGGGAGGGTAAAAACAAACAAATACATACAAAACTCTCATAGAACTAATAGTATTAAAGCAACAAAACAAAACAAAACAAAACAAAAAAACCCCAAAATTTATTTGAAGAACATACTAAGTTTTTTTTCCAAGTGTTTAAGATATGCATCTTAGATTTTACAAGAGATTGTATCTGGGGATTCAGCCAACCTAGGGGAAACCAGAGTCAAGAGATCAAAGAGGGCAGAGTCCAGCCTTTGAAGACTTGGGTAGAGCCATATTTCTGTTACATAATAGAAACTACTTAGGCTCTATGAGTTAGTAATTTCTTTCATGTAAAAAGCTAGAGACGGGCCTGGAGAGATGGCTCAGAGGTTGAGAGCACTGACTGCTCTTCCAGAGGTCCTGAGTTCGATTCCCAGCAACCACATGATGGCTCACAACCATCTATAATGTCATCTGATGCTCACTGTATACATAATAAAAAAATAAATCTTTTTTAAAAGAGCTGGAGACATGGCTCAGAGGTTGAGAGAACACATACTTGATCCCTAACACCCATGTGGCTGCTAACAATCTACTGAAACTCCAACTTTGTGGCGCCCGCGCCACTGCAGTACCAAGTCAAGGGTGAGGGACTGTGGATTTAACACACACACACACACACACACACACACACAATAAAACAGCAGGTACTTTGTGCTAAGACAGCAGCAGCAGGTTTTTTTCAGCGTCCAAAAAACCTTTTTATAGGCAGCAAAACAGGCATGCCACTCACAGGTGAAATCCCTCAAGAGGTGATTGCACACAGGAGGGAAAGTCTCGAGGAGGGGAGGGGTGTGTTCTCAGAGCAGTAAACATGACTAGCTAACCAACATAAACACAGACAGGGAAGCTGCTAGAAACAGGACAGGAAACAGCAAGACAGGCAGGCAGCCCAGTTGGGCCTGGTTCCCACACAACTTCAGTGGATCTAGCCCTCTCTTCTGGCCTCCATGGGCACTCCGTTCACACGGTGTAGTAACATACATGAAGCAAATCATCCATACACATAAAGTTGAAAATAAGTTTTAGGTAAGTTCCCATCTCTTACAACCTAAAGAGAAGCATCTGTGAAATACACTGGCCGAGGTGAGGTGTTGACAGTAGTTCATTGAGTTCAGAGACAGAAGAAAAAGAGTCCGATATAAAGCAACAGGGCCTAAGAATTTCAACTTTGAAAAACTCAAGGCTTTGGTAACTACTTTATGGAGTTTAAGATTATGAACTGATAGACTTCTCCTGCCAAATAAAACTAGGCCAGAAACTGCTGTTGACTGAAATGATTTCAGTATGGTTTCCCCAGCCATTCAGACAAGAGTTGGGCCATTTTTTTCCCCATGTAATTCCTTTAAAAAGTAAAATTCTCCAGATTGGCTAGGGACTAAAGTGAAGAGATTACTGCATGCTTTTTTTTTTTTTTTTTTTTTTTTTTTTTTTTTTTTTTTTTTTTTTTTTTTTTTTTAACCATAGCCATGTGGTAATTTTGTTACAGCAGATACTTAGCTGTATTTTCTGTTTGGAGAGTGATTCAATTTATTGCTTGCCATTGGTTACATACCATGAAAATCTACGACCACGGTTAGTAAGATCACTGTGAGATCAGGTCTTGGTAGTGGATACAGCAGCTGAGCACTGTAGGAGAAAATCCTGCGGCACATCGCCCTTCTAAATAAGAGGCACAGCACACCATGCCCCAGAAGTCAGAAGACTGAAATTCTGAAGTAACATGAATAGCTGGTAGCTGGCCTGAAGAGAGTCTGCACTCCCCACTTCTTTAATGTCCTTCTTCTGCTTAGCGGACCCTGGAGGTACAAGCGCCACTCTCCACACTGAGGTGATGTGCTAACCAAACACAGTCGGTAGGCTTCCTCTGTGTAGGTGGTTGCTCGTGTGCAATAAAGTAGATGCTGTTCCCTAAAACCATCCAGAGTGGCTTACACCTGAGCCCTTTACCAACGCATGGGCATTGCTGTCTTGTCAGGGGATACCCAGGTAACTGCAGCAGAACATGAGTTTGAATTGTCTTGTTGAGAGTGGTTTAGTGGTTAGTGGTTTAAAGGTATCTTTAGTATGTGTTAAAGTTGTCTGTAATTTTTTAGTTTTTGGCACTGCAATATTCTCTCCACCCCCCCCAAAAAAAAACACTGAAATGAGACAATCTTTTTAGAACAAATTCTTTTTCTTTCTTTTTAAAAAATTGTATTTCTTTATTTATTCATTCATTCATTTAACATCTCTATAGAACCCCCCTCCCTCCTCTTCACCTGGCCCTGCCCTCCCATCCTCTTCTCCTTTCCCCCCTTCCCCTTCTCATCAGAAAAAGGAAGCCCTCCCCCAACCCCTGTACCATCCCACATCAAGTTGCATCCGAACTAAGTGTGTCTCCTTCCACTGAGGCCAGACAAAGTTAGGGGAAAGTGATCCAGAAGCAGGCAATGGAGTCCATGTTGGATACACCACCCCCTTCCACTTCCTAAGGGATCCATATGAAAAGCAAGCTGCCCCTGCTGGAGTGGTGGCGCAAGCCTTTAATCCCAGCACTCGGGAGGCAGAGGCAGGTGGATCACTGTGAGTTCGAGGCCAGCCTGGTCTACAAAGCAAGTCCAGGACAGCCAAGGCTACACAGAGAAACCCTGTCTCAAAAAACTGAAAGAAAGAAAGAAAGAAAGAAAGAAAGAAAGAAAGAAAGAAAGAAAGAAAGAAAATCAAGCTGCCCATAATGGACACAATAATATGGATTTGGCTCGGGACTCTGTTAATCACTTTGGCTACATTTGCTTCAATGTTAATTAGAAGATGTAATGACCTTTCTGCCCCCACCCCCAGAACAATGCCAGTCTCAGGTCTATAGTGCATAAATCCAGATATACTCTTTCCTCGGTAAAAATTTACTCTTTGGCTACAAGTCTCTCTTTGAAAATGAGTTGAATAACATTTTTCATATATACTTTTAGTGGTGCTAAATAATTCATCAAAAAGACATGGTCTTTAATTCATGGGCTTTACTTTCTGAGAACTGGCTCAGAACTGTATCTGGAAGGTGAGTAACAACTTGCATTGGAGGTGATCACTATAGCTCTTTGCTCATCAGAAATGTGTTTTTCTTGATTACAGGAGTCAAGCAAAACCTTTACTGTCTTCTCATTTAACTCGTACCTAGGAACTCCATGTTCTCTTAGCCATTGACACATAGGCATGTGTGGGTGTCATTGTTGTTGTTGCTACTTCCTATTGGACTTTGGTTACGCTTCATGGTAAGGTGGGCAGAATGGCTTACAGAAGAGAGCAAATCATTACAGGTGAGAACAGTGGTTCTCAACCTTCCTAATGCTGTGACCCCTTAGCACAGTTCCACATGTTGTGCTGATACCCAACAACAAAGTTATTTGGTTGCTGCTTTATAACTGTAGTTTTATTACTGTTATGAATCACAGTGTAAATATTTGATGCGCAGATGGTCTTAGGTGACCCTGTGACTCAGTGACGCTCAGTCAACCCCCCCAAAGAGGTTGCAATCCACAGGTTGAGAACCACTGGGCTGGATGGGGGGAGCTAAAGAGCTCTAACCAGAACTGTCTACAGCTGAGCTAAATTCAGTCTGCTACGGAGGTCTGACAGAACACGGAAAGTGTCTCTCTGGTATTTACACACAATAGTGAAATCTAGAAGCACAGAGAGAGCCGTGCTATGTGAATACACTCTAAAGATCCACTATATGATATGCTGCTTGTAACTAATGGTAAGGTATTGTGTGCTGAAAATTCTGAAAGGGAGCAGATCTCACGTTACATTTTCCTAAAACAGCACGAGCAAACTTTAGAAGGCCTTAGGTGCCTCCGTTACTGTGATTGTGCTGAGGCACCCACAGAGATTTGTGGTCAAGCTCCTCACGTGATCCAGCCTTCAGTGCCTGCAGCACTTCGTTTAGCAAATATTCCCCCAATAAAACTATACATATGTGTTCAACAACACAATGCAAATAAAAGGAATGTTTAGTTGATGTAAGTCAGTTACCTCTATTATAATGAAAAAAACACATCACTAGAGTTAAAAAAGAAACAGCTATTCTGGTATAATTACAGCATAATTTCCCAAATAGACTTTCTGTTTTTAAATAGTTCTCAGTAAAATGGAATCCATACATAAACACCAAAGGAAAATGCTAGTAATATAATTCTTGATAAGGGTCTTCATTTGAAATACCACTCACATTCATTATATTTTGGATTTTGGAGAATTAATAAAAGAACCAGGACCACAGAGAAAGCTCAGCATCTAAGAGCATCTGCTGCCTCTGCAGAGGACACAGTTTCCATCCTAGCACCCACATCAGACCACTCGCACCCAGTATAACTCCTGTCCCAAGGAGATCTGACTCCCTCTTCAGGCTTCCGTAGACACTGCACACACATAGTACACATACAGAAGGCGAGCACACACATATACACCGAAATAAAAATAAATGAAAGTACTTTCTTAAGTCCTTCACTGCTACACTGCCACACTATATTTATTTATAAGAAACGCTTCATAGAAACCCCAATTTTTTTTTTATTTCAAAAGCACTTTATTTCATCCTAATTCATAATCATGTTGCATAATGTTTTATCCAAGGTGCAATAAGGATATTGTAGTGTCATTTTGAAATTGATTTGGAAAGAATAGACTTATCCTAATAAAATATATGGTATGTGAGGCAAATTACTGACATGGCCATAAGAAGACTAGACATTGTCCCATGTGCTTCATGTCCTGGGGCTCATCTGTGAACACATGCTGTCGTACTTTTCACAGATGAGAACAGCAGTGCTCAGAGAGATCAAGCCCCTCACACATAACCATGCAACTAACAATGAGCAACAGATCCTGGATTTAACAGAGAGGGTAAGTTCTTTATACAGCTGTACAGTTAGCAGCAAGCAGGCAGTCTTGGATCTGATTGGGGGGAAGGGACTAAGTCTCTCACACATTGCCATGCAGCTGGTGACAGGCACTGAATTCTGATCTTAACGGAGAGTTTGAGACTTTTACATGTAACCATGTAGCTCGTAATGAGGGCCAAATCCTGAATTTGCGATTTGCAAGTCCTCTGAATTTCCCAAGCCATCCGAATATGGTTGTGTCTTATTATTTTTTTTTTTTGATAGTTCGTTTTCTCAATTCATCTCTTTATTTTAGAATTTTACATGAAGCTCCAAGGAGCCATCAAGCACACCAGTAACACATTCCTAAAACTCCTGGCTGCCTATTGGCTAGCACAAGATACGCCCTAGGTTCTGTCCCCAGTATCCATAAAAACCCTCTGCTAGATGTCCGAGTTCATTGTTAACAATGTTCCTCAAAACATGACGCAATCCTGACAAACTGCCACTGGGTACCAAAGACCTCCTTTTCTCCAATTAGTCGTAGCACAGTTCTCATTTCCTTCTGAGCCTCTGGAAGCAGTGCTTTTTATAGCCACAGTTTTATCAACTGACTTTCTATGGCAATGCACTCATGCTCCAAGGTGATACATAGCTGGTTCAACTATGGCGGCCATTTCCTTCTGCTTCCCCCCACATGGAATTGATGGTATTTCTACTGAAGTGTATTGTTGCTGGGAGGTTTTTCATGTAATGTAAGCTTTTCCTGACATATTCTCCTTTCAGTCTTTTCTGTCTCTGAGCTGGAATTCATCTGGCCAGCTACACATATTAAGTGAGGCTATCTCTCACCTGTGGCTGCATATTTCCATATGTCCTGTTGTGGCCATAACAAGCTACCACTAATTTAGTGGCTTAACAGCTGCAAAGTTTTACTATCCCTGTGGGTTATAAATCTAACATAGATTTCACTGAGCTAAATCCAAGGAATTTATGAGGCTGGTTTTCTTTCTGGAAACCCTAGGAAAACATACTTCCTTGCTGTGGTCATTCAATGAGAATCCACCTCATAGGCTCCTGCGTTTGCATTCCTAGTCTGAAGCTGACGCTGACTGGAAGGGCGAGGAGGTGTGGCCCTGTTGGAGGGAGTGTGTCCTTTTTGGAAGAAGTATGTTGCTGAGAGTGAGTGAGCTTTGATGTTTCAAAAGTCCAGACCAGGCCCCGTCTGTCTGTCTGTCTGTCAGTCGGTGGGTCTGTCTGTCTGCCTCTCTCTCCCCTCCCTCCACCCCCTCTCTTTCTGTCTCTCTGTCTGTCTCTTGCTGTCTGTCTGTCTCTCCTCTCTCTCTCCCCTCTCTCTCTCTCTCTCTCTCCCTCCCTCCCTCCCTCCCTCTCCTCCCCCCTCTCTTTCTGTCTCTCTGTCTCTTGCTGTCTGTCTGTCCGTCCGTCTCTCCTCTCTCCTCTCTCTCTCTCTCTCTCTCTCTCTCTCTCTCTCTCTCTCTCTCTCTCTCTCTCTCCCTGTGGATCAGGATGTAAAGCTCTCAGCTGCTGCTCCAGTGCCATGCCATGCCTGTCTGCTTCCCGCCATGCAAGAGCTGCTTTGGTCATGGATTCTTTTCACAGCAACAGAACAGTGACTAAGGCACTTGCCTTTTCTGTCTTTTATGAGGTCACTCACATGACTTACTATACATTTTCTTCCCCCATCTCCGATGACAAACTTCCCAAGCTTCTTGCCTTGGATGGGTCTGCTCCAGGTCACCCACTGCCTCTCCTTACTACATCTCTCTTGTGCTCATGCTGGCCGCCAGGACAATTTAGGGTGATGTTCTAGCTCAGAACTACTAGTCTATTATATCATCAAAGCTCCTTTGCCAACTGCAGAAAGAATGCAATGACTTTCAGAAGTGCCAAGGATTCAGGCACAATCATCTTTGGGAGAAGAAACTATTTTTTTCCCTAATAAATCCAGAGGCATATAACATGTAAAGACTTGAAAAACTTCTTGAAGTCCAAACTAAGGTTAATGGAAAATTTAGCTATCACAACCATGTAAAAATTTAATGTCTGCTGTCTTTTATTTTCTTTTGCATTGTAGGAGAATTTAGTTTGTACATAGCTGCACTCAGCTGAAGAGTACATTTCCCACCTTGCCTTGAACCATGGTCCTGACCAGGTAATCAACAGCCTGAAGTCTAGCTAAGTAGCAACTGTCCAGCCAAAGGTTCCTCCCTTTCCATTCCTATGATCCTTTACATAAATATGTTAATGGTCAGTTCTTGTCCAAGTAACCATGGAGACAAGATAATGCTACAAACCTGAGTTTATAGGCTTTTCTTGATTTGTTCAGATAGCAAATAGTTTACTCATTGTGAGCCATATGGTATCAGACATAACTATCCAACTCTTCTATTGTTGCATAAAATCAGTCACAAAAATATGTTAAAAATATGAGCAGGTTGTATCTGATATACTTTTATTTACCTAAATAGATGGCAGGCCAAGTTAGATGATAGCTTTCCAACCCCTGCTAAAGGTGGAGAGGAGCAATAAGAGGAAAGGAACCTGGGTTCCTGAATGACAGCCTTCAGACAGAAGTTGGCAAAAAAGATATATGCATCCATCCTTTTTAAAGCACCTTCAGTACAAACTCAACAGTACCAATATTCATGTACAGCCATATATGTGTAGGTTAACATTGAATGGGGAAAGAACTAAAATCTATTTGATAGTCAAAGATTCGTATTCTGAATTAGAAAGTCCTTATATAATTAATAAGGAAAATACTCAAATAATCTAACAGAAATTTAGGCAAAGACGTTACCAGACAACTAGCTAAAAAGTGAATGCAAATGAATACAGGTAAATATGAGTAGAAATTAACCATACTGAGTAAAACTTATTTTCCATGATCAAATGCACACCAATGAAATAAAGATAGCCAATGTTTATTATTTCTCATATTGGTGTGATAAAATATTTGACACAAGCATCTTGAGGAGTGAGGATGGTTTCATTTGACTCACAATTGAGAGGCCACGAGTCTATCACGCAGGCGATGGTAGATGAAAAGGCTGAAGTGGCTCTGTCATTGCAGCAGAAGGCTCAGTGCAGCTTGGTCATTCTTTGGCATATTGGGAAGCAGAACATTCAAACCGAAAGCAGAAGAGCTACCACTTGCAAGGCTGGTAGCCATTGGCCAGTCTCCAAAGCTCTACCACTTCTCAAAACGG
The DNA here is from genome assembly GCF_903995435.1 of Acomys russatus. Lineage (NCBI taxonomy): Eukaryota > Metazoa > Chordata > Mammalia > Rodentia > Muridae > Acomys > Acomys russatus. Next base: position 15,436,548 of record NC_067164.1, on the reverse strand, counting down.
TGCCACCAGCTGGGGGCCAACACTAAGACTCTAACACATGAGCCTGTGGGGGAACATTTCACATTCAAACTGTAGCGCTCCATCCCCAGTTCCTATTGTGCACTCCCACAATGCAAACTACATCCAGCCAAACTTCAAAATGCTCCACACTCCTAAGAGTGCTAATGCCTTTCAAAAGTCCAAAGTCTCTGCTGAGCCTCAAGCTAATGTCTTAACAGTGAGCTCCTGCGATCCTCCAAAGCAAGTCATAAAATTGTAGGATACAATGGCAATGAGTAAACATTTCTATTCAAAAGGAAGCAAGGAATCAGCAGACAGAAACCAGACTGATTAGCTGGGTTGGAATCAATGCCTACAGAGCTAAGCCTGTCATTTGTGGCATGGGTGGCATTGTCTAAGATCTATTAGGCTTGGGTAGTCCTGTGCGCTCAATTCTGCCTTTGGCAAGGTGAATGGGCTCTCTCTTATGTCAAACTTCCCTTGGCAGACATGTCAAAGTCCTAGTAGGTTCAGTTTCCTGGGGTCTCTACGGCAAACCAGGTTTCACCCTCAGAGCTTCACACACTTGCTTCTCAGGGACTCTGACCTGCCGTACAATGCCTTGCCTTAAGAGTCTCCCCTCTCCACACCCCTTGATGCAAGCCTCCAGGACCCCATAATATGAAGGAGACCAAATTCTTCTGCCTGCTTGAGATTTAGCTGGCCTTTCCTCCAACACAGCTACCGTGGCCTCCAAGCGCCTCTTTGAATGACTTGAGAAATCGTTCCTTTTTGGCAGACTTCTTTAAGCAGCGTACCCTGTAGTGTCTATGTCTTTGGAAATGAATGCCTTTTAAATGGGTTTTCATTTGTGTAGGCTAGAGCCTTCTACAAGTGGAGTCTTGTTCTCAAGGCATGCTAGTATCTCCATTTGAAGTGTGCCGTTTCCCAGTAGTGGTACTAATCTCCTAAACACCCATAGACATTTCTCTGTATCCACCTTGTACACAACTTGCCTTCATTCATTTGTTGAGATGAAGCCTCGCTATGTAGCTTAAGTGGCTTGGGGCTTCTGATGTAACCCATAATGAGCTAGACCACATGGCAATCTTCCTGCTTCAGTGTTCCAAATTTAGTGTACACATTCTCCATTTATCAAATGTACCCTTCCCACATCATCCTGTTCTGCTGTCTGCGCTATATTCTCACTGTAAACATGGCTAATAGCACCAGGAAACAACTACTTTGAGGGTATGAGCAGAACGGAGGCACATTAATGGGCAGAATGTAACATCAATGTCTTCAAAGAGTTCCCAGTCCAGACCTGAAGCCTCTTATTCATGTTCTGTCTCCACTCTGGTCTTTCATGCTCTCATCAAAATGGCCCTTTTAAACTCTGCTTTCAACATTCTAAGCATTTGCTATTCCACAGCATAGGAAACCCTGAGTGTGTGAAGTTCTACATGAGTGTATATTTGACACAGGCAAGGGCCTATTGAGGACTCTAGGACTCAAACCCATGGGACACTGGCAAAGCCAGTTCCATAAATGGCCTGGGCTCAAAAGGGGTAGTAAAGTTCTTGGGAGTCTGAGTGTTTATGAACAACTGATCAGTGTGGGCAGAGACTAACAACTGAAGCTTCCCCCGCTTGAATGTTTGCAGCCAGAGATTGCTTGCCTACAGAGACCACCCAACTGAGACCAGCCAGCGCCTGCCCCTGTGCTAGGCCTAGCATGTTGAGGTTCCAGGTTGCAGCCATTAGAGAACTCCACCTGGTCCTGGATTTACTGTACCAGTGTTTATGTGTCTGCCCTGTCTTCGCTCCTTCCACATGCCTAGTCAGGGTTCCAGGACCCAAGCTGCACAAGACACAGCAAGCTTGACCAGTTCCAAAGGCCTAAAACCATGTGGCCACATTCTCACAGAAATTACCTCACTTCTCAGAACCATTTTGTGTTTTGTGTGTCCGTTACTTTTCTTATCATTGTGGCTGAAGTACCCAACAGAGCATCTTATGACAAGAAAGGCTTATTTTGGCTTACAGTTCCAAAGGTCACAGTCCATCGTGTCAGGGAAGACATGACACTACAATTGCTTAGTCCACCTTGCTGCGTTGTTAATTCACACCTTGTTGGATCAGGCAGCAGAGAGCGTGGGGCAAGAAGCAGAAGTAGATACCATCTTCAAGTCTTCTCCCCAGGGACCTGTGTCTCCTATGTAACCTATAGCCCTAAGTCTCAGCAAACCTAAGACACCAGAAATAGCTTTAGGGGACCAAATTTTCAAACCCATGAGCCTGTGGGAAACATTAACCATTCAAACCACAATGTATGATACATTCTCACCAGTTTGGTTAGAATGTTTTCTAGAAAGTGGAATATTTGAGAGCATATGTGAATGAATTCTCCTATACCACAGATGGACACAAAGCATTTCTAAGGAATTAAGAAGTATCTTACAAAGAATATTAAAGCATTAAGAAATGCATTTTAGTCAAGCAATCTCGTTTCTTCTAGGTCTATTCTGAGATGCTGTAATAGGCTCAGTGTTATGAGAATTTTACATAATTACACATTTTACAATTTAAGACTTTGGTGATATTTCCCACTCCAGAGAAGCTGAGTAAATAATAGAACAGCACTGAAATTAATAAAATATATGGAAAACTCTTAAAAACATGGAAACATATCTGTGATATTGTAAACAAATAAGATGGCCTTAAACATATATATCATAGAATCATGCCCTTATTAATGAAAGCATAAACACATGCTCCAAGGCACGAGAATAGTTATTGCTACGCGAAAACAGGATAACAAATGTTTTTCATTTTACTTAATTTGCATTTCAGTATTACCTAATACTTATATTGAATTCTGAGTCTCTTTCAACAATGGAACATAAAATATGGCTCCCTCATAATTAATAAACTAAAAAAACAGAAGGTGCTTGTAACTGTTTAATTTATCTTTCAACAAATATTTATCATGCATCTATTGCATGCCAAGTATCTTCTTAAGAACTAGAAATAAAATGAAATATGAAATAAAATCTTCGCCTTACATTTACTGTTTGATAGGGTACATAGATATTACATAAGTGCATAGGTGAGATTTCAATATAATTAGAGATAATGAGATTTACTCTGGAGGAAATGAGCATGTGAGACTTGAGCTGAGTCTTGGGGGAAGAGAAGGAGGCAGCACGTGAAGGGAAACTAGAGAATGCAGCTGGCAGAAGACACGTGACCAGGATCAGCAAAGCACTTAAGAGGGAAGAAAAACACAATACAGGCGGTAAACTTTAAGCCCCTACCCAGATCTAGCCAACGGTCAGAACATTCTCCAGTTGAGTGGAGAGTGGGATATGACTTTCTCATGTACTCTGGTGCCTCACATTTGACCATGTCCCCTGGAGGGGGAGACCTGGTGGCACTCAGAGGAAGGACAGCAGGTTGCCAAGAAGAGACTTGATACCCTATGAGCATATACAGGGGGAGGTAATCCCCCTCAGTCACAGTCATAGGGGAGGGGAATAAGGGGAAAATGGAGGGGGGGGTGGAGGGAAGAATGGGAGGATACAAGGGATGGGATAAACATTGAGATGTAGCAAGAATAAATTAATAAAAAAATTAAAAAAGAAAAAGAAAAACACTCTTTCCCCCTCCCCCCCAAGTTAAAAGCAACAACAATAATCAAAAATAAGCTGTGATCTGGGTGTAGTGGCCAGGTGTAGTCCCAGCACTCAGGTGGCTGAGGCAGGCAGATCTCTGTGAGTTTGAGGCCAGCCTGGTCTACAAAGTGAGTCCAGGACAGGCAAGGCTACACAGAGAGACCCTGTCTCGAAAAACCAAAACCAACCAACCAACCAACCAACAAACAAACAAAAACAAAACAAAACAAAAAAAACCTCTGTGATGTTTCAGATGCAAGTAAGCAATACTGTCTTTTTACAAAATAAAAAAATAAATTCTTCCTGATAGTGAGGGCTGATATAACTAAAACACAAAAAGTGCATAGAAATAAATAGACAGAAAAAAAGGAGAGGGGAGAGGTGGTCAAAAAAGAGGAAGAAGAACTATAAATTAGTCAGAAACAAAGAACACTTTTCATCTGCACTGGCACGTAAGCAAGACTGTGAATTTAAATGCATTCTCACTTCTCAGAGAAGCAAAGTTAAAGAAAAAAAAAAATGGAGTCTGTAGTAGTCTACTCTGAGACAGCCAGTCACAAACTGTGCACTGTGTGTTGATAGGCTCATGAAAAAAACAATAGCAAAAGCCAAAAGCATTTCAAAAATGTCTGCCTCATTACTTCCTCTATTGTAATTGTCTCTCCCATCATGCCTTGCCTTCTGGGAGGTGCCTGATGCCGACGGACATGTGTTGTGAAGTGCTGCTCTTAAGACCTGTTAAATAAGTCTTAAAGACAAATGGATTTCCTTTACAAAAAAACACATGTGACTTATTCTGTTCTTTCCACCACCCGTACGTCTCCAAAATTCCACAAATAAAAGGTGTTCATTGCACAGTCAGAAAAATAGCTTATTATAATGCAGACATGACTAACATTAGGGGAAATGTGAAAATGTATTTTTTGAATAATATATATGGATTTCCCAACCCTCTTTTTTTTTCTTTTTATGACTCTTAAGCCTTGAGATTTTAGGGGCGTGGACTGTAGAGATGGCTCAGTGGTTGAGAGCACTTTCTGCTTTTCCAGTGAACCTGAGTTTGGTCCCCATCATCCTCATCAAGTGGTTCATACCCCATATTAACTGAAACCTCAGAGGGTCTGACAACCTCTTCTGGTCTCCACGCAGGCACCTACATATATGTGGCACACCCCTCCTACGGATTTTCAAGCATACACGTTAAAAGAAAAAAAATGTGGGAGACCCATGACTCAGTGCTGCCTTCTGAAAAATGGGGATACCATGTACCTCAGATTACTTTGTGAGGCTTAAAGACTGTTTTGAAAAAAAAAATCACTTTACATGGTATTATGATTATTATATAATGTTATATTATTTATAACTATGGTATAATCAAAATATCGACGATTTCCTCATACTAAGTGATAACCCCCCTGCTTTTCATTTTACAAGCTTGTCTTTCCCATCACTTGAAATTCACATGACGCCAAATGCGTAGGCCCACTGCCTAGGTATCCCAGTCCTGCCGATGAAAAACTTTAGCTATGGAAGACATGAGACGTTCCCCAAATTCTTACCCTAGCATGTGGTCTGCATGCTATGATTCCATAATCCAAACAGGACAAATGTTTGGACACCTTAGTGTCCTGTATCATTCCCTTTGTTGTTCTTGCTCACTAACTCGTATCTGTCCATCATCCATGTGCTGGTGTGATGATGGCGTGGCCTGCCCTAAGATTGTAGGCAGACTTCTTCAGAGGGCTCTTTTGAACGCATGTTAAAGAATGGGCAGACAGGAAACTGAAACAGAAGAAAAAAAAAAAAAAAAAGCAAATAAAAAGCACACAACAATCTAGGTTGAGCGCCTCATCTTGATAAAAGTTTAGGGAAGAATCTTTGTCAGAGATACAGAGAGCAGATGTGAGGCAGGCCCGGGTTATCCTGGGGCCTGTATGTGTTTTTTTTTTTTTTTAATTTATTTATTCATATTACATCTCGATTGATAGCCCTTCCCCCGTTTCCTCCCATTCTTCCCTCCCTCCCATTTCTCCCCTTCTCCCCTCCCCTATGTCTGTGACTGAGGGAGACCTCCTCCCCCTACATATGCTCTCAGAATATCAAGTCTCTTCTTGGTAACTAGCTATCCTTCCTCTGAGTGCCACCGGGTCTCTCCATCCAGGGGACATGGTCAGAAAAGGGGCACCAGAGTTCGTGTGAGAGTCAGATCTCACTCTCTACTCAACGGTGGAGAATATCATGTTCATCGGCTAGGTCTTGGTAGGGGTTCGAAGCTTACTGCCTATATTCTCCTTGGCTGGTTCCTTAGTTTGAGGAGGACCCCAGGATCCAGATCTGCCTGTCATAAAGTTCTTCTTGTAGGTTTCCAGGACCCTGTGGGTCCTACTATTTCCTCTTTCTTCCATGCTACTCTTGCCTAAAGTCTCAATCGGATATCCTCTCCTCTGACCCACTTTCTTGGTAAGTAAAGATTTTCATGGTACGGATCCCTTGGACTAGTGTTTTGATATAAGTGAGTATATACCGTTTGTCTCTTTTTGCACCCTATATGTGTTTTAAATGGAGTGTCCAAAAGCATTTTACCCCAGAGAATAGATTAGCTATCTATTTAAAGAAGATGATTCTGCCAACTGTAGAAAGAGCTGAAAGGGCCAAGACAGAGTTTCTAGTGAATTGTTTGCAATGTTCAATTTCACCAACTATAAGCAAAATTGCAGTAAACCAAGAAAATGGGGAGAGAACTTCCTAACCTAAAGGCTCAAAGGATTGCTCACTCTCATGGCAAAAAGGAACTCCTCCTAACGCAGTTCAGATGAAATGTCAATAATTAACTCTGACCTGTTGAAATCCTTTCAACTTAAACGACCACGGTGACTGCAAGGATGTGATATTTGAATATCCAGGATTATTTTCATTTGCCAAGTAAACTATTTGGTTGTAATGCCCAACGCTCTGGGAGCCTATCTCACCCCAGATAAACTTAGCACTTAAAATCATTACACTGCATGACACTGACAGGGGTTACTAAGTCTCTTTTATACCTTAGTGCTAACTTATTAATCTATGAGTGATCTGTTCAGCTATCAGTTCCAGTAGGAAGTTTGGAAAAGAGTCCTTGCTTTTTCTATACGCCAGGGAAGTCTTCTGACGATGGCTGAGCAGCTCTGGTGTCGCTCTTTAAAAGAGAAGAGAAAGTGACACTCCCTGCCCCCTGCCGCACTGTGTAAGGATTCCTTCTTCCGTTTTTGACATTCTGTTAAAATGCAGGTCTCACACTATGAAAATATTAAAAAGTCAACCGTAATTTCTTTGACGAACCTTCTTAGATGTATTTAATTTTTATGTGTGTAAGTGGTTTGCCTGTGTGTGCATATCTGCCTCACATCTGTGCCTGGTACCTGCAGAAGTTAGAAGAGGGTTCAGATACCCTGGACTTTGGCTTATGGATGGCTGTGAACCGCCATGCATGTGACAGGGGTCATTCAACAAGATCTACAACTGGGGCTGAACCAGTGAGCCATGTCTCCAGCCCCAGCAGTAACTTCTACGGAATATTATGATTTCTCTGACTTTATGCTTTTTAACATGGGGGAAAAAAGTCAAGCTTTAAATTGAGAGTACTCCGTGTTCCCTTCCTGGGTGCTGCAGTTGCACCACATAAAGTGAAGTGACCAGGGATACTATTACTGATGTGTTGTAGCATCTTGCTTTAAGAGTAACCCAGACTAATCGACAGCAATGAGAAATCAGTAGCAAAGATTTCAGGTAATCCAATTGTTTTCTTAAAAGACTACACAGAGCACATTCATTTCAAATCCAAAATCAAGTATAACTGACAAAAATGTACTTTCATGGAAAGTATCCATGACAATGTAGGGAGATGTGTACCCTTCCTTCTCAATCAGTGGTTCTCCACTATCCTAAAGCTGTGGCCCTTTAGTACAGCTCCTCGTGTTGTGCTGACCCAAACCAGTAAATTATTTTCATACTTCATAACTGTAATTTTGCCGCTGTTATGAGTTGTACTGTAAATATCTGTGTTTTCTGATGGTCTTAGGTGACCCCTGTGAACGGGGAGTTTGATCCCCAAAGGGCTCGCAACCCACAGGTTGAGAACTACTGTTTTAGATAGATAGATGAAAGATGACAGGAAGAAAAATGTATGGATCTAGAGACAGACAGATAAAATGACAAACTTATAAAACACACACACACATACTTGATTTACCTGACTCATATAAAACAAATGGTTCAGATGGGAATGGTCGGGTTTGAAAACCTTCAGGCAAATATGAAATTCACTGAATATTTCATGCACCCATAGGGCTGGCTAGGAAGACCACTTTTACACTTTCATTTTTGACAAAGTGGGCTTCCGTATATCTTTTCATCAAAATGTCAGGAATGCAAAGCCACAACAAGCAAATCTAAAGACATTCACACTGGCCTGCTATATAACATCAGATAGCACTGGCGCCCCACACTATCTTTCTAAGCCTCGGTACTATTAGTAGCTTCCCCCATTTCTTCCATCAGGAATTCCTGTGTGGGATTGTCAACACTTTTTCCACATAGCAAATTTTCCCCACCTGGGTTTTGAGATGCAGGTTCCTGGACCAGCAAGCCGCATGTGTTTATGCCCATGTTGCTTTTAGCTCTTAGGATATAGGCTTCCCGGGGTTTGGCTTTCCTTTCGCAGATCTGGAAAGCATCTTGGAAACCATTGCGAAAATTTTCATTAAAGAAGCCATAAATGATGGGATTGACACTGCTGTTGCAAAAGGCGAGCCAGTGGGCGAAAGGGTAGATGTAGATGTTGATGACACGCAGTTTACTAGGAGACAGGTCAGCATAGTCCGAGAGCATCATCAGAGTCCACAGGGGCAGCCAGGAAAGGATGAAGAGGAGGGCCACAATCAGCAGCATCTTGATGACCTTCTGTTTCTTCTTGGGTACATGCCACCGCTCCGGGCGCTGCTTGCCTGTGCAGTGTGCGGAAGTCTTGAAGAGGGAAGCCCCGATCCTTGCATACATGACAACGATGAAGGAGAGCGGAGCCAGGTAGATGGTGACAAACAGCATGGTGGTGTAGATCCTCCTCATTTCCTGGTTTGGCCAGGCCTCCCGGCACCAGTAGACTGTGCTGCTTTTGTTGTGGGAGCCGAGTCTCACACGGTAGTATTTTTCCTCTTGTATGTGTAACATTACCGCAGATGGAGTCATAATGGCGATGGCCAGGGCCCAGATGACCACAATGGTGGTAAAGGCTGTCTTGACAGTGAGCTTTGGCTTAAAGGGGTAGACAACACACCGGAATCTGCAACGAGAGGCAAGGATCAATCACTGCCTCAGTTTCCAAACCTGATGCAAACAAATGTGAGGACACCCACCTACATTTTCTTCAAAAAACACAGAAAGTTAGTACCTGTGGTAAGGAACCATGGCTTTGCAACTTATGTAACTGATAGAAGATAGGTTTTAATTCAAAGTAAATGAATGGAACAGGCCAGATACTATTAGTGAGAAAAGGATGGTAATGGCATTACATTGGAATATACTTGATATTCTATATTCATCTATATATGGCCCCTTAGAACTCTGTCGTGGATTTAGTCCAATGGCCCTGCATGAGCTGTTCCTTTAAATATGGTAAATTAAAGTATGAAGATGTGGATTTAAGAAAGGTCACAATCTTGCTTATTGCTATGCATGATTTCAACCCAAGCAGTTGGACCCAAGAGCGGTAGGTTCAGTAGACAGCCAGATCTCTTGTACTGTAGGAGACAGCTCAGCAGCAGCAATTCACGAACCAAGTCCCCCTTGGGTTCTTAATGTTCCCAATATATCATTTCTGGTGCTTGGCCATGGCATGTGTTCTGGCTAGTAGACATTAACAGGAATGCACATCAGGACCGTCTTTTTGGATGCCTCCTCTGAAAACACAGCTACCAGGTTCTGGGAAATTCGAATTGGATGAGAAGCACATCAGGCTGACCATGTTAGACACATCAGTCCCAACTTAATTCACAGAGTAACAATGCAGCCTAGGTGGTCCAGGGAGCAGGAGACTGAGAGGTGTGCTCACTCAGCCCATAGAATCACAAGAGGAATAAATTACTATCATTTCTTACACCAAAAGGTGGTTTTAGATATTTCACAATTATATGGGTCTAAGAAGCATTATTATGAAATCCAATGTAGACTCCTTTGCATCCTCTGTTTACCGTGGCAATTCAAACTCTGTTGAGGAATTTTACTACTTTTGTCATTGTGACTTTTCTTATTGTTACATGTGCATTATAATGAAGTATAATGTATGTTCTATTATACAACTTATGTTTTAATGGGTTTTTTTTTGTTTTTTGTTTTTGTTTTTGTTTTTGTTTTTTTGTCTTTGTGAGATTCTAAAGCAGATTTTATTACTTGGCAGACAGATATGCTGATAAAGAAAGTGATGGTTGAATAGACACTCCAAATCAACTTCTGTGACACACCTTCACAGAACCAATCAAGAATGAGTTGTTAAGACCCCATTGCTGAAGACACCACCTATCTTGAAAATAAGATACAAAGAAATGAAGCTGGAACTGAGCTGGAGCTTTCTCCCTTCTGGCTAGCATACCTAGTGCCAGTTGGTACTCTGCAGCCTGCCAGGGGCAGTCAAGACATAAAGGCCTTACTCAACTGTGAGCTTTATTAACCAATCTGCCAGGCAAGATGTGTTCATTGGTGAAATAGTGACACAACTGTTATAGGGGAAACCAGTTCCTCTCTGGAACTGACTCATATATTCTCCATAAGAAGGCACCCAGGCCTAGTATTGTAAACCAAGTTTAAAAAAAAAAAACCTGATTAAAATCGTCATAAGTCCAAAGGAGGCATCTATTACCATTGCTGAATGTGAAACAGTATCAAACTTCCTCCTGAATACCTTTGTTTATAACTGCAGACAAAGGCTATGCTCAGCCTTAACCAGAGAAGCCCCTCTTCAATGAAGGTTGATGGCTGCAGATAGCCACAGCTTCATGAGAAGCTGAGAAAAGTACATTAGACCTAAACAGGACATTTGTTCCATCCCCTGAATGCTCAGGAAATTAGCTATGTAGAAATGTAGACTAGCGATCCGAAAGGATGAGAGCCAGAAGACAGGAGAAGGGCACACAGAGGAAGGGGAAACAGGCTATCCAGATGAGACCTGATAGGCTGTGGTCAGATGGTGGGGGAGGAGGTCCCCTTCTGTCACAGGTCTAGGGGAGGGGAATAGGGCAGAAGAGGGAGGGAGGAGGGAATGGGAAGATACAGTGAAAGAATAACAATCAGGATATAATATGAATAATTTACAATATTTTAAAAAAATGAACAAAGAAAAGGATCACAACCAAAATCAATCTGGAAGGGAAAGGTTTCAGCTTATAATTCTCAGGCCACACTCCGTCACTGAGGGAAGTCAGGACAGGAACCCTGGAGGCAGAGGCTATGGAAGAGTGCTTGCAGTTACTGGGTAGATCAATTTTTTTCCTCAATTATCCCAGGACTACCTACTTGAGATTAGTACCACAACACAATGACATCAGTTGTTAATAAAAAAAAAAATATCCCCACAGACTTGCCTACAGGCTGATCTTATGGAGACATTTTTTTTTTCAGTTGCAGTTCCTTCCTCTCAGATGACTCTAGCTTTGTTTAAGGTTGACAAAAATACTAGAGAGGTCATACATAAAATATACAACCAAAGAGTCAATAACATGCCGAAGATCAAGGCTTCGTGCCATCCAAAGAACAAAACAACATTGCACTCGTTTGTTAACTAACCTTGTTAAATTTTCAAAAATTAAAAAGTGGCAGGAAGTACTTGATGTCCTTTGGTGTCATTGCTCTCCAGACCTGACAAATGTTATTTCCCATCCTACATCATGCTGTCTTAAACTAAACATTACAGAAGTAGCTGCAGTCCTTCCGGCAGCCATATTCACCCCTCCTCCTCTTTTCAGAGACATTCTGAAGTTACCAGTCACCCAACCTGTAGACGCCTTTCTACTTTTCCAGCACTAGTTTGCTTCCGGGGTGTTTTAGATTTCACATCATGGCACCATATTGTGTGTATCTATACAAATTGGAACATTGACTTACGCTGTCCTGCTTCATTCACTTTGCTCTCTCTACTGTTAACCACTAAAAGCAGCATAACTTACTGATTTTCATCTCATTTGCCTTCTAACATAAAGAGGGTCAATGTTTATTTTTAAATTTTTTTTCAAGTGCCATGTTAGGACTATTGCTCAAAGCAATTAAGGACGCTCAAATACCAACTAAAAGGTGAAAGTAAAAATCTCAAGCTTAAGATAGAAGTAGAAATATAGGTGATAGTATAGATTTTGTTCACTGTAGAGATTTCTAATTATTACATAGCATTCACTTGCAGGGCACCCTTGTATTTAATGTGTTTCTTAAAAGTGAGATGTCTATTCTGAACGAGCACAAACAAAAAAAACCGTGTGTCTCTTAGCAAAAAGGGATGTGGTTTATATGTCAAACATAGAGGCTCCAGCTGGCCTTGTTATATAATTATTGCAAAAAGGAAGAACAATGCATCAGTGAGTCTAAAATTTAATACCTTGGTTTATATTCCCAAGCTGTAACTGCGTAGAAAATATTAACACTTTGAAATCTGAAAAAATACATGTAATTACATGAATGACGTAATTTGTTATAACTATTTAGGGACACAATGATTTTGTAGTGGTGCTCCTTAGTTGCAGTAGTATAGGCGGGGGCCTGTAGCTATGTCAGTATATTCAGCACCTTTTAGTAGTTGTGACAAGACGTAGGAACTTGGTAACACTTTCTGGAACTTACAACTTGGAGCTGACTCACCTGTCCACGGCTATTGCCACCAAAGTGAAGACTGAGGCTGCCACTGATATTCCCTGCACCAGTCCACTGATCTTGCACATGCTGCTTCCAAATGGCCATCCTGGATCAGGAAAGGAATAGTCTTTGAGACGATTATTTCACTTCATTATACAGCAAATGTGAACAAAGAGGCAAGAAAGGCGGCCACAGAATACTGTATCCCTGTGTTTTCAGTAATTTCTCCGGACAGAGTGCTCTTCATCAGTGCAGTATCTACAACACTTACACAGTAACTATTGCATTCCAGGTAACAGGCATATTTTTTTTAATTCTGTAGTTTTTTTTTAAAACAAACTGTTCATATCTAATCTCTATTAGCTCAAATATCACAAGTGAGTGTAGTGGATATAAACACGGTTTTGCTTTGATCCCAAGTATGGGATAGGTATTGGACGTAAACATGTTTTTGTTTTAGTCCCAAATATGAGATGAAAAACAGACTTGTGAGAGAACAGGTGATGTTTACCCACTTAAAAGTCAAAGCATTTCATATCCTAGCACAGACTCTAAGATATATATATTATATATACCCAAAACAGGAGGGTGGGTTTTTTTGGGTCCTGGTATTATTTGGCTGTTCATCACTACACTTCAATATGCTCCTAGAGAGAACCACTCCAGGGAAGGCTTCAAGGCTCCGGGCTCCAGTTGCTGTTCCAGGTTCCAGCAGCAACTTTGGTGAAATTGTTAGTCAGCAGGATTGCTCCCAGGAACTAAATTCAACAAGGTCTACTTTTCCTGTTCCCGTTAATCTCTTTTCTCTGTTATCTAGGCTAGGTGGGTTGGAAGGGAGTTATAAACATTTTTTTAAAAATCCAAATAGAGTAAATTTTCAAAAGTTATAGCCTATGAGTGAGTGTATTTTAACATGTGACTCTATTTCAATTTGGCTTTTCTGTTTCACTTTGCTTTCAGAGACAAGGTCTTGCTATGTTCTTCGGGTTGGCCTCAAACTAGGATCTCCCCACTTCAGCCTCCCAGGCAGTCTAGATCATAAAATAGAGCCTTTGGAGAGGCACACTAAAACATAATGGTTCTTAATGCTAAGAAAGTCTCAAATATAAAATAAAGAAAGGACTGTATAGTAGAAAACTCAGGTAAAAATAGAACGAGCACGTTACCTGTAATCTCAGAACTACAAAATGATAGTAAAGATACAAAGAGAAAAGAAACAAAAACAGGTCAAGTAACTTAAGACAATAAAATTGAGGAACTCAAGGTGAAAGCTGAGCTAGCCCATCTCTGCCTCCCAGCATTGAGGGCTGAGCCTAGGGCCCTGCACAGGCTAGGCAAGCATGCTCACACTGAGCTACATACTTAGCCCTTGGATTTGAAAAAAAAAAAACAGATTTATTATCATTTTAAAACCATGTGTATGTATGTGTCTATGTATAGGTATATACAGGTGAGTTCCGGTGCCCACAGAGGCCAGAAAAGGGTAATAAATTCCCCGAAAGCTAGAGTTATAGGCAGTTTTACGCCAGCCAACAGTGGGTGCTGGTAACTCAGACTAGGTCAAGTGCTCTTGACCAGTATGCAATCTGTCTAGTCCCAAATCCTCGGATCTGGGTGACAGTGTCTTTATGTGCACCAGGCTGAACTTTAACTTGCAATGCTCTGGCCTGGATCTCTAAAGCGCAGATATTGTAAGTATACACCACCCACCCACCACCACCACCAAAATACCCATACAAACCTTTGAACGATAGAGAAATAAGAGGCATATGTTGAATGAAAAACAAGAAAAGGGGGCATCACGGCCTCTTACATGTGATTAACTCATCCAGAAAAAGAAGGGAAAAGACTTTGCGGAGAAAATTCTCCAGGATGAAGCACATTCATCTTCAGATTGAAAGGGGTAGTTTGTGTCCGGTGCAATACAGAAACCACAGAAGACCAACTTGCAGCCCTAATCTCACAAAATTCAGAACACTGCGGATAAAGAAAACTCAAAAAGCTTTTAGGAAGAAAAGTAAACAACTCAAGTGAAGAACAGCAAGAGTCAAATTTTTCAACAGTAACTCAAACATTTCTTAGAAGTTACAGAAGAGCCACTCCTTTAAAATTGTGAGAGAAAAAATTTCCAACCCAGAATTGCTCACATAAATAACTATATATAATCAAGTGTGAGGGAGAAACAAAGACATTTGCAGCCATGTAAGTTCTCAGAAATGTTTCATCGTGGTGTAATATTTCTTGGGAAAGAATGAAGCAGACAAAAGTTGTGATATCCAGAAAACAGAAGACCAAAGACAAAGAGGAGGTGGAGGAGGTTGAGGGGGCATCAGCAGGGAGATAGGCAAAAATCACCAAGCTGGTCCTGTCCTGAGCCAATAAAGGAGGTGAGGGGTATGGATGCATGTTTGTGTTTATGTGGTACAATGAATTACTAACACAGAATTTCTGTTTTGTGTAGTTTGAAAACAGAAAACTGCACCAGTTGCATGTTACTCAGATACGTGGTCAGCATTACCAAAGGAAGAACAAATAATTCTGCAAGTGGCTGCCTACTGGGAGACAAAGTCAAGGGGTACAGTGAAGTGATTCATGTGCAGAATGTTAAAGTAATCTTTTAACTTAGAATAATTATGGCAGGAAACTGAATGTCCTGGGAGGATGTGCGCCTTGATATAGCTGGTGCTACTGTGGATGACTTCACTATGCTGAGATGATGTCATTATTTTCCTATGTAGGTGGGGATATGAATGTCTCAAATGCTGTTCCTCAAGAAATGCAACAGTATTACACCAACACTCCAAATGAACGCTCTACTGGGATCAGAAAATACACTGCCCCTGCATCTCTACAACATAAGGTGGTACCAAAGAAGTGATGACACTGATCCAGAAGCATGAAGGGCGGGAGGTTCTCATTCTCAAACTATACATCTATTTGTTTATTATATTACATGTTTTGTTTAGAATGTTCATCTGGTGAAGATAGATACCTGGAACACTTCTGAGAACTCAATAAGTATGTGTTACTGAGTGAGTGAGTGAGTGAGTGAGTGAGTGAATGAGTGAATGAATGAATGAACAAATGAGTGACTCTGATCTGACCCTGGGTATGTGTGGAAACATCTTCCCATATCCTCTTTTTACTGCGCTCAAGCCAACATACCTGCTATGATGTTGTCCAGCAATGTGACGGGCATGCAGAATATTCCAACCAGTAAATCACTTATTGCGAGGTTAAAGATGAAGAAATTTGTGACTGTGTGCATGTGTTTGTTCCTTATTACAATAAAGCAAACTACAGTATTTCCCACCATGCACAGGAGAAAGATCAGGGAGTAGGAACCAATGAAGATCGCTGCCACTTGCGGCTGGTGAAGATAGTAGTTCACATAGGTGACGTTGGTATCTGAGTACCAACGATGCTGCATGCCATTGCCAGCCCAGGTGTGATGCCAGTGTTCTGAGGCATTTGAGTCCCATGTCTTGCTCATGGTGGACCTAAACAGAGGAGAGGTAGAAGAGAAAAGATGAATGTAACTTCTGGGTTTAAGTTTGATATGAGGAACCCTTTTTCAACATCATTCGATTTCGGTGAGCTCTCAGTAACCCATCGGTTTTACGTGAAACTGAATTATAAATATGGCATTCATAATATTAGGATTTCAACTGGAAGCATTTGAAATTACTCCATTGTGACATACACAATAGCCATTAAAGTTGATTCCCTGATATTTTATTACATTTCTGAACATAGTTTATCGGTCAAAACCCACTTGCTCTTGTAAGACAGGTGTACATTGAAAGAGCCTCTAGTTTGTCTAATAATCGAACAAGGGATTATTTTTACTGGGTGTTTTGAAGATACAGACCCACCTCTGTATTATGATTATTAGACAAACACAAAACTTAACTCCTATGTCCACTTTTAAGAGTAATGCTGAATTTAAATTGGTAGGTAAAAACTTAAGTGGATCAACTACAGAGCTGATAAGAGTAAAATTTGAGGCAAGTGTGACCTCACAATCTTTTCTGGACCTTTGCCAAGTATACTTGTATCACTGTAGAGAACAGTGTTTATCCTGTAAATATTAGAGTAAGTACTGAGTTATGTATTACATATCCGATCCTTGATTTTGAATGATATTCCTTTTGAATATTAATTACCCTAGTAACCAGCTAGTTTCACTTGCCCCCACTTAACTGGGAAACAATACTAATTTGATAGTCACACATCTGGGTAAGTTATTAGTCATCTCTCAACTGAGCTTTGTTGTAGATGACACTTCTGAATGAAGTCACTGAATGGGTAAGATACTGTTGGTCTGGTCCCTTGTTCATCCAGAGAGATGTAGCCTTTTACAGCCTTTCCTCTGGGAAAGGACGCATTAAAACGGACAGTTAAATGCACAACTAGTTAGTTAACTGCAGAACTAAAATAATGAGCCATAACAGTTTTTAAAATAGTCATTTTCTTTTAGGTTTACAAAACCCTACTGTCCTGTAAGAGTCAGATAACGGCTCAAACATCAAGAAGGCAGAACACCTGACAACTCTAAGTGGCACTGATGCCTACCTATGTGGCATGCTTCACCACAGCTCTCAATGTAGACCTTGTGCCTGCAATCCCAAGATAAAATGGCATCTGCCGGGACTCTTTATCATCTTCAGTTTCCAGAATCAATCCCTTTCTTTGCCCCAACAACTTGTCATAGCATCACTGCTCTTAAATGATGAGATGTGAACGTTGTTTCATGGTTACATTTTTTTTTTTTTTTTAGTATATAGAAAAGTAACTAGATATGAAAACAGAATTATAGACAAACTGAAATAGGAAAGATGTTTTCTTCAAGGCTTCCAAATACAAATAGCCAAAACACTAAGAGTGTAACATTTATATAATTCCTGATTGTGTCATGGTTCTTCTTGCTGTAGGTTGTTTATTGTACATATGTGGAATAATATAAATATACAAATATTTATATATAAATATATGAAAATAAAAAAACGATAAAATAAAATAATATATTTTAAGGATATTAATTTTAATAAGCATGTATTATTTTACCCTTTTATTTCTTTTTTTTTTTTTTGTAATTAGTTTAGGCTCTTCTTAGGTTTCTTTTATATTTGTAGCTGTAGCTACCTCCACCAAAAGCAAAAATCAGAAAGTCCTTTTGACTTTAGAATTCTGTATCTACACTCCAATTCCGTATCATCTTCCTTTTCCACTATTCACAGTGTTGTGAGCAATAACTGTATAGATTTAGATAAGTAACTCAAAGTCATTGTCCTTTAGTTATCTCATCTAGAAGGTAAAAGTAACAAGTATACATGCTTCATAATGTTGGCAGGCTTTTGTAAAATAATTATTGCTAAAATGTATTTTGTTTACTATATGTCAAACTTAGCAATAAGTATTTTTATATGCATTTTTACAGTAACACAGCCAAACAGTTAACTGAGGCAATAGCCACATTAACTAATTTGTCAAAGTTAGGAAGCAGTAAGGAAGCAGACTTGGAATTGTTCCTCCCAGGAACTTTCCTCTAGAATTCATGTTCTCAATCTTACACTGATGTTAGATTTCAAACCTGTGACCCAAAACCCTAACCCTGTTAATAGACAGTCAATTCCACGGGCTTGCTCTCAGGGGCCTAGCAATTGCCTCTGTCATCACCTGCCACAGCCAGGTGCACCAGGTGTGTGTTCTCTCTCACCCTGCATTCCTCTTCTCTTAACACAGGATCTCTCTCTCTCTCTCTCTCTCTCTCTCTCTCTCTCTCTCTCTCTCTCTGCCCCATCTCTCCCTTCCTCCCTCCCTCCCTCCCTCCCTCTGTCTCTCTGTCTCTCTCCTCCCTACCTTTCTGTCTCCTTGGCTGCATGGTGTTGATGAGCTCCCTAGCCCTGTTCTCTGAGCCCAGTGAACCCACCAAGAGCTGTCCCCCAATAAACCTGATTTTATACTTTTAATTCAGCTTGAATTGGATCATTTTGTCATCAGAGGAAAACCTATTAAATATAATCCACAAAACTCAATTCAGAGTATATAACAAAGACTCAGTAAATATTTTACATTATTTTCCTCCCCTCACTCTTTCTCCTCTCCTACCTTTTCTGTTTTAATGGGGTTTATTTTAACCTTATACTTGCTGTATTCAGAGATATGATACCAGAATGTAAAATATCTGCAGTGTACTTTTTATTAATATATATTTTGTTTAAAAAAAATGACTTAAAAAACTAAGTACTACTCCTTCCTTTTAAAACAATTTGGGTTGCTGAGGGGTTGGACAAGGGACAGAGTCACAAAGCTAGGCCTTTAGGGGATGTAATTCTCTGTCATCTTTCTTGGAACTGAGGGGGAACTTCCTGGCTCTTTTGTTTATTTAACAAATAAACGACATGTTGACCATGTGCTAGGCAGTGTTCTGGGAACTGGAAAGAGGACCATGAGATGATTCAGGTCTCCACCTCCAGGAGGCTAGGAATTCAGACAATGGGGCACCTGGGGCAGTTCACAGCCCTCTGTGAAAGCCAGTTTTACACCATTGCTTTCAGTTTTCTAGAGTTACAGGCTCAAATCTTGAAGAGAGAGGGGCTTTCTATCTTTGCTTCCTTTCAAAAATGGCTAATAATATTTACTAGCATGTCAGTGACTCAAATGAGCCCTCAGAGAAGAAAGGAGGCTTGGAAAATGAGGATAATTATGAAGGTAAAAAGTGAAGCTATGTAACCACAGTAGAACCGCAGAAAAGACAAATGTAAAACATACAATAAATACAGCAATGTGGAAAACTAGAGAGGCAATATAAATCGTAAGCATGTCTTCATAACCGACTAAATTAGTGGCTCCCAACCTTCTTCTCAATATGCAACTCTTTACTGCAGTCCCTCATGTTGTTGTGACCCCCAATCACAAAATTATTTCCATTGCTACTTCATAACTGTAATTTTTGCTACTGTTATGAATTTCAATGTAAACAATTTTGGAGATAAAGGTTTGCCTAAGCATGTGTCTCACAGGTTGAGAACCACTGGACTAAATAAAACTAATGTCCATGAAATGAAATAAGCATGTAAATTAAATTAGATCTCAAATGAAGTGTTTATATGCATCCCTATTAATTTTATAATGTCAATAAAGTCTTTTCCATTTTGCTTTTCATTTATGAAAAATCTGGTTTTCAAACTTTGCTACAGTGAAAAAACAAAAGTGTTATAATGAATTAAATAGATTTAAGAATGAAATCAATCAACACAGACATATATATTTGAGTAAAACTCCATTAGCAAGTCAATTCACTGTAGTTTGACATAGAAAAACTTTATTTAAAGGCTTTGTGATTTAAAAAAGTCAGCAAAAATTTGAGATTATATCTATCAATGAGAATACATGGAAGGAAGCTGTGTCAGCAAAGACTGATTGACTTATAGAACTGCAGTAATGTAGAGAGGTTGGAATGTTGCAAGTCCAGACTGCAAGTCCAACAAGTTTTGCCCCCATGAATAGCCATTCCTGGCCCATAAAAGTTAAAACCTTTTAAATTCTTTCAACTGAGACCTCCTAGTTTCTACCAATCCAAAAGCTGAAAGTACCACTGAATAATACCCGAGGCACATAGAAAGGCTTCTCCCATCTTGCTGGGCCCATGTTTCTGATGTACCCACCAGTGTGTTAAAACATGCACTGATTTATTATTTTGTCCTATAAAACTAATAGCTGCTTTATACATAATAGCTAGAACATGGAAACAGCCTAAGTGTCCCTCAGTAGAAGAACAGACTAAGAAACTGGTATATTTACACGATGGAATACTACTCAGCTATTAAAAACGAGGAACTCCCGAAATTTGTGGACAAATGGATTAATCTAGAAATTATCATAATGAGTGAGTTCACCCAGAAGCAAAAAGAGACAAACGGTATATACTCACTTATATCAAAACACTAGTCCAAGGGATACGTACCATGAAAATCTTTACTTACCAAGAAAGTGGGTCAGAGGAGAAGATATCCGATTGAGACTTTAGGCAAGAGTAGCATGGAAGAAAGGAGAAATAGTAGGACCCACAGGGTCCTAGAAACCTACAAGAAGAACTTTATGACAGGCAGATCTGGATCCTGGGGTCCTCCTCAAACTAAGGCACCAGCCAAGGAGAATATAGGCAGTAAGCTTTGAACCCCTACCAAGACCTAGCCGACGAACAGGATATTCTCCACCGTTGAGTTGAGAGTGAGATCTGACTCTCACATGAACTCTGGTGCCCCTTTTCTGACCATGTCCCCTGGATGGGGAGACCTGGTGGCACTCAGAGGAAGGATAACAAGTTACCAAGAAGAGACTTGATATTCTAAGAGCATATATAGGGGGAGGAGGTCTCCTTCAGTCACAGACATAGGGAGGGGAGAAGGAAAGAAATGGGAGGGAGGGAAGAATGGGAGGAAACAGGGGAAGGGCTAACAATAGAGATGTAATATGAATAAATTAATAAAATAAAAAAAAGAAGAAAAAACTATGCAACTACCTCCATGTTGGAACAACGAATCTGAGATAACCTAAAGCTCTGTCCCTGTGGCCATAGCCACGCAAATTTGGCTTCTAGGCTAAACTCTCTCTATTCCCTTTAAGGTGAGAGCTGTGCCTCTTGTCTCTGCACACGTAGCGAGTGCAATGATCCCAAAGCAGAAACAAGCACAGCAGAAATAAAATACACTGCTGCGAATATTCTGCTCTGCAGAACTTCATTCCTATTCAATAGGTGAGTAGTATAGTAATCCTGTATTATTGGGTTTATTACAGCATCATTGGCCATGTAAATATTGAGATTCATCCCATATTACAATGATCAACTTCAGTGACCTGTTTGAACATGGGACTCTCTTTATTGCATTTCAATTGCCAATTCTCTGTGTCCCACAAATGCCTCGACTCTGAGGCTATTGGTGGCTGTGAAGCTCCTGGAGGTACAGGCTTTTTGAAGACCATGGAAACACCTCGGTTACTGTTCCTGACTAGAATAGCAGAAGGTGCTGTGCCCAGGAGGCACTACTTCTCCTGGTCTCTTATGTAATCTGGTTCCTATGAAGACAAGAAAATAATCTTCAGGAGACATAAATGGAATTACAGACTCCAAGAAAACATAAGGGGTTACATAACAACAGATGGTCAGAACCAAACAAAGAGGGGGTGGGGAGGACATGAGGAGAGAAATGGAAAGAAAGGATGGGATCGTAGCCCCCAAACTAGGCAATATAAGTTATATTAACAATAGTCTGAACAGTTACCCCTGTTCCTCTTTCACCCACTCTTGATCTATTCTTCCTGTTCTAACTTGGTACTTTCTTTGCATCTTATACTCCTAGCACGTCAAGTGCAGCTTCAATAAGAAGTTGGTGTAATAATAAATTAACATTTGGAGGGGAGCATTGTTTTGACCTCCCTGCACCTTTTAAACAGTCACTGCAAGTTTATGAGGACTGTAGTCTGGAAGAAATTAAATCAAATGGCAAGAGTCACAAACAAGAAATTACTTGAGCACCAATCAGAACTTATTTCTATGGATAAGCCAAAGTAGACATGAATAAGATCAAGTGAAAGATGAATGATGCTAACACGACGCTAAAGAAAGACCACGGGCTTTGTGGCTACATTTTGGTAATGAGTCTGGGACCAACCAGCTGGCATAGTTCCCCAGAATTACTTACTATACTGGAGAGAGGCATTCAATGTTCTGTAGTACTCATGGGGGATAGCGATGCTCTGAAAGGACCACTGGGAAACCAGAAAGACTGGGAGATGCCAGTGTGGAAGGACCAACATCAGGCTGAAGTTAGAAGCAGGGAATCAGATTGGAAGGATCTTCCATGTCTAAATGCCTCTAGCTGAGTTTATCCTTGTAATAGTCAATTGTGTTGTTAGAGAAAATAGTCTGTCTTTTTATCATGTCGAAATATACTCCTGAATCACCTTCCTAGAGTTTTACCCAGTCATACTAAGTGGGAACTTCTGTTAACTTCCTTTCTCTTTTAAGGCAATAAACTGTAGGGAACACAGAATCCCAAAATGACAGAGAGAAGGATGGAGGTGTGCTAACTGTTCCCTGAAGCTTCGCTGTATTGTTGTTTGAAAGATTTACTTACTTATATGAGCATCGGTGTTCTGTCTGCATGTCTGCGGAAAGGTGCCAGATCCTCTAGAACTGCAGTTAGAGACCATTCTGAGCTGCCATGTGAGTGCTAGGAATTGAACTCAGGTCCTCTGGAAGAAAAGCCAATGCTCCCAACTGCTTTATTGTTTTTAAAAACAGAGTTCACCAGTACAAAGAGTGTGTTAGCGGTAACTTATAAAGCAGTGAGTGAGGCAGTGCTAAATGCTTTGACTATGTGATGTCTTTCCTGCAGGGAAGTATCCCAGGCTAAAGAGACCCCTTGTCACCATTAACTAGGCTAGTGCTTTCCTATTCGTTGCAGTTTCCATGAACAAGCAGGAAGAATTTGCACTCTGCAGAGACATCAATGTAAATGTACTGGATTGCTGCAGTAGATATGAATTTGCCAGGATAACTGCTGTAGTTTCATGAGGTGAGATTTTGATTCAATAAACATTCAAAGCAAGCTAGTAAATTGCATCATCGACTACTGTTATGAGACAGTCTGAGGAAAAGGTCAGAGGAGTTAATTCCTACAGAAGCTCACACAAAAAATAGAGGCAAGCTGATAATCTCAGCTAAAATTCAAAGACCTGGGAACTACATGGACTGGATCAACTGTCATTCCAGAAAGCATACAAATACATATCTTACAGGCACTGCCAAGGAGCAGGATGAATCTGGTGGCTTTGGCTTTGCCTTGGGATCTTTTATGTTTTCATTTAAGAATCATATAGGTTCCTATTCACCAAAGCACCACAAAAACATCTGAATTTGAGTAAGGACCTGACTGAAAACAGTTGCTAAAGGATTATCAAAGGATGGTGCTCTACAGTGGCCTACTAGGACCCTAATTTGGTTGCTCTTATAACATTGGTTCTATCTGGGACCAGAGATACACCCTGTAACTAACAGCAGGGATGGAATAGTTCAATGAGTACTTCTTATAATGAACACAAAAATCCATCTAAGAGATCCACTCCTAATAAAGAATTGGAATTCACTTGCTAGCATCTAACGGAGTACTGGCCTAGCCCATGCCTAGGAAGAATATCAGGCAACCCTAAAGCTAGGACGCCAAGGTAAAAAAAAAAAAAAAGTCAGAGGTACTCAAATCTTAAGTCTCACAGCAAAAAAAGTTATTCATGCACTCAAGAGCAATGCACTGGCAAACACTGGGAGATGAGCAAGTTCAGGGAAGGCAATCACCACAGACAAGAGCAAGCTTGCTTCGAGGACTATAGGATCAGCAATGAAACACCCACAGGAACCTCTCCCACCCCGTTTATGCATATGTTCTTTGTCTAAATCTTGGCTCCCATCTGAGTAAAAGCAGCCACATGACCTGTTGCTGAACATCTCTGGATGTGTCATCACGAGGCTGTATGTCACCAGTGAGATACCAACTTAAAAAATAACCCTCTCAAATACCCTTCATCTGCCGCCAGTGGCCTTGCTACAAACGGTGGAAGGAATGTAATCTTGCCTTAAACTGGGCCCATGGTGAAAGCAGTCTTGGGTGGCTTGACCCCACTGAGAACCCACTGATACCCCACTGATACCCCCACTGAGATAAACATTTGTGATGGACTGAGAGGAGCCACTTTAGGCCGTGGAATAAGGACAAGGACCTAGGACTCCAGCCAGGCTATGTATTGCAAAATGACCATCAATGGAAGGAGGGAACCAGAGGAGAGACCAGTGGTTCTGGTATGAAGGTGCAGGGGCTTGGGGAGAAGATGACCAAGCTGCAAGTTCGGCCACCAGCGGTGCTGCTTTCTTCTGTCGGGTAGAGGATCTGCAAAATTCCCGAAGAATTACGCCAAGGGATTCACCCCGCGGAACTGACATCCAGAAGGTTTCATTCTTATTCTCCTTTATCCCTTTTCCCTCCTGTTTAGGATAGTTTAATAAATTCATAATAAGGTTCAATTGTTAAGGAACCAGAGCCAACAACATACTCAAGGAAATGGGCATCCACTTGAAAGCGTCTCGTGAGAACTGAGAAGGTTTAAACTATGTACCGCACATGACTGCCCGACGCAGCCAATCACCATCCAAGACTAGGTTTAGAATAAGGCACACGCTTTAGCCAGATTCCTAGAATTCATTCTTTGCCTCCTGCAGAGAGCAGCTGTGTAGGGCTTAAAGCTTCTATTGTTGACTTAAGGGGACTACAAGGGATTCTGCAAGGAAAAGAATCACTCACACATGGCTGAGAACACTGGCCGATCGCAGCAGAATCTGAAAGATACTGTGCTAAGTGAAATAAGTCCCAAAGGGATGAATACCACATTACAGCCTGTGCTTGCTACTTTGGGGGGCTATGCTAAGTGAAATAAGTCCCAAAGGGATGAATAGCACATTACAGCCTGTGCTTGCTACTTTGGGGGTTCCTTTTTCTTCCATCCTTCTCCATCTCTTTTCTTCTTTCCTTTCAACCCCCTAACATAAATAGGTAAGGAAAAAAAAAAAGGAGGGAGGGGATGACATCATGGTAGACAACATCCTGCTGATTAGAAGCTTCGACCTCCTTGGGGCAAGTTTGATCTTCATCATCAAGATATGAAATTATTTCTTCTTTTTTTTTCTTCCTCTTTTTCTTTCTTTCTTCCTCCTCCTTCTCATCCTTCTTCTCTTTCTCTTCCTCCATCTCCTCCTCCTTCTCCTCCTCCTCCTCGTTTCTTCTTTGTGCATGACCATTTAACTGCAACTAACAGCAACCAACAACCCACCCTCTCAGGACCCTAGCATTTGTATACCTTCTAAAAAGTCCCCAGAATTCCAAACATCACACACTTGCAGAAACTATCTACAGCTGGCAAAATCATGCCCCTGCTAGGACATGAGGCACATCATAGTCAGCTGCTGACAAGCAGCCTCATATCCACATACCTGGGATTAAAATGAAAACATAGCTGTTAGGGTTACCAATGGCTAGTGTGCTGAGGGCTACATTACACTGTTTGCTACAGCCATATGGTGTTTGAGGGTCTGTAAGTCTGTCAGTAGAACCTGATGAAAACCAGACTTACACAAATGATTCTCATTAGAATTAGGAGACGGTTGATGAAGCTGAGTTGAAGCTTTCTTCAGCTTCCTCCTCAGCTGTTGTTCTTGACTTGCCCACAGCACTGCCTCCTCCATTTTCACTATCTAGTCCCTTCCCTTCCCTCTGAGTTGTGCATGGACAAGTTCAGGTAGAAAGAAACTTGAGAAGTCTCTATTTTCTCTCTCTCAAGTTGTCATGAGGTGTTTCATGGGCCAGGCAGTTTTTAAGCCACTGCTTACTTTCCTAGGAGCATCCGTGAGCTCTTCAGGGATGCTAACTGTATGGTTGTGATCCTCTGGTACCCAGTGTTTATCATCTTTGGGAAAATATCTTTTTGTAGCATCAAGAAATCTTATAGCTCTTGCTCCAGCATGTCAGAATTGCCCTACACACACACACACACACACACACACACACACACACACACACACACACACACACACACACACCCTTCATTTGCCTTTCACTCACATCTCTGACACTGGCACCTTTGAGAATTACTCAAATGCCTGCCTCCACTCTAGTGTACAGATAGAATTTTGATTGGATTTCATTTGTTCTTTTTTGTTTACTTTTGTTCAAGCTTCCTGATGGAAATTATATGGAAGATTTTAACTATGCAAAAAAAAAATACTAATCAATTATTCTGTCAGTACTTCACACATTCCCAAATAGAAGACAACCATTCCTGTGTGCTACAGTTGTTATAACTCTTTCATATATTACACTCATTTCTACGTTAAATTTTTTTATATTTAGACTGTGGTAAGGAATGCATGAGTTACAGAGTGATTAAGTTGCTCTGGTGCCTAATAATACCCATGTGTACTCATTTCACTTTAAGCTTCCATAATTTGAATATTCCTTAGATTTTTAAAAAATGATTTTTACTTTTATTTTTAATTATATGTATATAGGTGTGAGAGTATAGCTTTATGATCATGAGTACAGTGTACAAAGAGGCCAGAAGAAGGCATTGGATTCCTGTGATCTGGAGTTACAAGTGGTAGTGGGCAGCCTGACATGGGTACTAGGGACCAAACTCAGGTCTTCTGCAGGTGCAGTTTGCTCTCTTAGCTGCTGAGCCATCCCTCTAGCTCCATTCTCTGGCTATTAATAGAACATATCTATGTTTTGTAATGACTTTTAAGAGTTAATTATATATATATATATACATATAATTCAAGATTATATAATATACATAATTCTTGAATAACCATATTAAGAATAGGGGGGTAGGTGCCATAGTAAGAAACTGGCCTTTAGACCTCCTGATGTTGAGTCTATCTAGCCAGAGACTTCTCTCAGATGTCTGTATTTTACTTTTCCCCAAAAATGGGACTTAGGGTTATGATATTTTGAATCATAGATGTAGTTGTTGGGAGCTAGACATAGAAGTATTAAAGGTATGTTATTCATCAAAAAATATGTGAGATATTTTATAATGTTAACCAGGCTTTTTCCTATTACCATCTTGTACCCAGTTAAGAAAAGGAAGCCTCAGCTATTAAAAGCAAGGAAATCTTGAAATTTGCAGGCAAAATGGGTAGAACTAGAAACAATCATCCTGAGTGAGGTAACCCAGAAAGACATTCACATTATATATTCACTTCTAAGTGGATATTAGCCCAACATAGATGTCCTCTGAGAGTCCACGCAGTGGGGGAATGGGGCAGATGCTGGGACTCACAGATGGACTCTGGGCAAAGTGCTGAGAGTGGTATGGAAGACTGAGGGGATGGAAGGAACCAGAGGGTTCAGGAGCCCCACAAGGAGACCATCAAGGCCAGTGGATCTGGGTCCAGGGGGCCCTGCACAAACTGTTGCACTAACCAAGGACAATGCATGCAGTGAACCTAGACACTCCCTACTCAGATCTAGCCAATGGAAAGTTCATTCTCCAGGGTTTTAGGGGAGTGGAGACTGCCTCTGACATGAACCCTAGGCTCCCAGTTTGATCACTTCTCCTTGGTGGGGAGGCCCTGTGGACACACAGAGGAAGAGGAAGCAGGTTATCTGCATGAGACTTGATAGGCTGTGTTCATATGATGGGGGAAGAGGTCCTTTTCTGTCAGAGGTCTAGGGAAGGGGAATAGGACAGAAGAGGGAGGGAGGGTTAGAATGGGAAGATACAAACTAGGGGATAACAACAGGGATGTAATATTAATAAATTATAATATATTTTTAAAATTAAAAAAGAAAGAAAGAAAAGGAAGCCTCAAGCATATAGCTGTGCTGACAGCTTTATAAAACTGATGTTCCCCTACCCCTCTGACCATGAAATGAAATTCTAGACCTACCAGAAGGTAATTGAATGCTAAAGACAAAAATCTTATCAAGGAAGTTCAGATTTGGTGGGCACTGTGATGGTTAATTTCAATAAGGAACTTGATAGGACTTGGAATGCCCTGGGAGATAAATATCAGGGCAAGTCTGTACCAAGTTTCTACAGTGGACTGAGGTGGGAAAGCCTATGATGTAGGCAACACCACGGCCTGGGCCAGGATACCGAGCTGGATTAAAAGTGAAGACAGGTGACCTCAGGCATTTGTGCCTTCTGACACAGCAATGTGACTCGCTGTCCTCAAGTTCCTTTTTGGGGACTCCTGTGCTGTGAGGGACTGCAGCCTTGAACTGGGAGCCAGAACACACTGCTCGTGCCTTGAGTCGCTTTGGTCACATATGTTGCCATAGCACTAACACAGGCAGACATGGGTTACTGTGAAAGTCTCCAAGTTTCTGCAAAAGTGAAAGAATCAGATACGCTTAATGTCACCAGTAGCTGAGCTAGGCAAGAAATGTGAATTTTACCATTGATCTTCTTATGGCATTTGTCATTCCCAAGTCTCACCATTATTTCTATGGTATTTAGAGTTCCTAAACCACTTTATTTTCCCAAGGAACAACAACCTAATTGTTCATTAAGCATCCCATCAAGAATGCTAGTCCCCCAAAACATTATCACTTTTTAGGTTAAGTGTTAACTATTTGAGAATAATTGCAGAACACCATGGTGTGATGCTTTCCTTAGAAAGTGTATGATGACGTCAGCATGTGGTACTTACAAAAGCGCTGGCTACTTTAATTTCTTATTCAAAAGGAACTGTGTCTCTTGAATGGTTTTAATCAGATTTACTTGTAATGTGCATTTTCCTGATAGAAAGAAGCCAACATAGATACCGTACTAGATAATATTATCAGTTACCATAGTTTAGAAATTGCATGGCACTGTAGTATTAGTGTCCTTTTTATTTCCCTAGTTCATCCTCCAGCCATCACGGATTTTTATTTCTTTGACTATAATCTTGAGATTTTAAAATAACCATTGGAAGGTCTGAAAAATAAGTCCTCTGATCTTTAAGAAATAGAAAAGAGGGAGAGAGAGTTGGGCGTGGTGGCGCACACCTTTAATCCCAGCACTCAAGGAGGCAGAGGCAGGTGGATCCCTGTGAGTTGGAGGCCAGCCTGGTCTACAGAGTGATTCCAGGACAGCCAAGGCTACATAGAGAAACTCTGTCTCCAAAAACAAACAAACAACAACAACAACAAAAAAAAAAAAAAACAAAAAAAAACAAGGGAAAAAAGAAGAAAGGAAGGAAGGAAGGAAGGAAGGAAGGAAGGAAGGAAAAGAAAGTAGGGAGAGATCCTAAACATTTTTTGTGGATCACAGCACAGAACTGTCTCATAGGATGTTGCTGTTGCCTAAGTAATTGCTTATGCAGAAATCTGAAGTGGCTTCAGCCTATCAGCTTCCTCATGCATAGCTCCTGTATATTAAGTTCCCACTGATTTGCTACAATACTAGGTTTTTGTATTTCCCACTCATGAAGATTATTCAAAGACCTTTCACTGCTACCATGAAGTCCCTGCTATACAAGCTCTCTGTCCATAGACTGGACCTGGTTGAACTCCGCACTTTATCTCCTTCAGTTTATACTGCTCAGCTTTTCCTATGAAGACTCAAATGCATTTGTACCCACTTAAGCTGGAAGGAGTGGAAACATTGTAAAATGAAACAAAGATTTCAATTCCTGATATATCTGAGATTTTCAGAAGCAGCGATCACATTTACAAAGCCTTAAGTACACAATCATTATAAAAGTAATTTTATTCTTCTGGCTCAATTGCTGTCTGGGAGGTATATTGCCTCCCTCTGATAAGCTAGGCCTAGAATGTTTCAGCCTCTGAGACTTACTGCTTAGTAAGTTCACTCTTACTTGTTCTTTCTGATCTCTGGGCTGGCTGGTTCAACTCAGCTGTTCTGGCTCAAACTCTATTCCCAGCTGACTTATTTAATCTCTCTTAGCCCAGAATTGTTCTGCTTGGCATCAAACTAACTCAGCAATCTGCTCATTCCGTCTTCACCTGAGTTCTCTCTTTCTCTGCAGCCCGTCTCTATTACTGCCCTGGTAAAACTTCCTCTCTCTGTGTAAAACTGCCTCTTAAGTAGCTTCCCTTTCCTCTCTCTTCTCATGAGAGTTGAGTGTATCCTATGTTGTCAAATCTTCTCTGCCACCTTTTCTGACACCCAATTAGACATCACTTTCAAACATGGGTGCTTCCTTCTACAAACTAACTTTACCTTCATTTGGGATTAAAGACATGTATCACCATGCTTGGACCTAAGCTTTTCTTTACCTAATACTTGCTCCATACCAGGCTGGCCTTGAACTCAGATCTGTTTGCCTCTCTCTCTCCTGGATTAAAGGTGTGTTTGTATTCCAGCTGTATCACACAGACCTAGATCTTTGGATGTGCGCTTTTGCCAGAACAATCATGTTCTGAATTAACATTCCTCTACAAATCATATAGTGTTTCGGGAAGCTATGCCGTTCCTATCAAACCACCATGCCCTTGAAACACCTATTTTTGGCAGGTTTTTTATGCATACTTTGTATCCAATTTTCATTTTATCTTGGGACCATGGAGATATGGGTTTAAGTATATACTATTTAAGAAATCATGTCCATATAAAAATAGGTGAATTATGCAAAATACCTAAATATGTTGGGGCTGGTTGTGATGGAGCAAGCCTGCATGCAATCTTACCAGTCAAAAGGCTGGAGCAAAGGTTTTGTAAGTTCAGTGTAGCCTAGGTTTCATACTGAGGCTTTGTCTCAAAATGAAGAAAGAATGGAATGAGGGGAAAACTAAAGACATATTTTCACAATGGAGTATTTGAAATTGAATGAAATTTTCTTTTTTAGTGTGTAAGTATAAATAGCATAGCTCTGTTCCCTCTACAGTGAAAATGAATTCAAACTGTTTTTCAGGTCAACTGCATTTCAGCAACCAGACAGTATCACAATGAGAACATAGAGCAATTTCTCTCAGTATAAAATTAAATCATGGAAAATGCAAAGATAGTCCCTTAGCCGTTCTACCAAGGTACTTTCGGATGATAAGAACCCTTAAATAAATCACCTTATTCTTTTATTCAAAAGTAGTTTTCTAACATGAGAATTTCAAAGTCTACCTCGTTTCTGCCTTTTAGCTTTGGCTGTGTCCAGTGGCATCACCAGCACTGGGCTCAGAGGACTTTTTAAAATTATCTTTCATGCACATTCAAAAAGTTATGTTAGCTTTGGTTCTTTTACTAACTAGCCTATCAATAATAGTAGGCAGAGGAAAAGGGTCATGTAAGCCTGGCTGGACCGTCAGAGTCTGCACAAGTTTTCTTCTGAACACTATTATGACTAGGTTGTTCCAAGCCAACAGACATTATAGGCTCTTCAGAGCTTGATGGAGAGATGACACCATAAGATTCCAGCAGTACTGTGACCTGTCTGCTTGGTACAATATGTTATCTTATTTGAAAAGAGTCTTTTATACTGACATTTACTGACACAATCAATGTTTTTAAGTATAATGAAAAAATAACTTGAGGGGCAGCACAAACAAATTATTTTGAATTACCTACACACGTAGGTCCTTTTTGTTTTCTTTCAGGTGGGAGGATGAATGAATTTATAAACTTGTATATCTAGAGAGAGAAGTAGGCTATTGGTAGAAAGAAGGTTGCTGCAAGAGTCTGTGTTTCTTTCAAACTATGGCCTCACTCTCTCACATCTCACACTCTCGCTCGCACCCTCCTTCACATCAGAGACTCTGAGTAGCTGAGACACATGCACACTAAGCTCAGACTCCTGTGTCATTTTGTGAGAGTAAATGAAGTTGCCAGACCCACATCAAATATGAGTAAGCAGCAAGTAAAAGCCTATAACGTTAAGCCAGTGCTTCTTATACAAGACTGGCCTATCCCCCCAGGGCAGACCAGCAGTTGTTAGTTTACCACCTAATCTCTTTTTACATATTGTCATGGGTTAGATTGTAAACATCCATACGTGAAAGTCTGTATTCTAAAGGCCTGTGGCACCACTGGGGAGTGCTGAAACCTTAGGAGACGGAGGCTAGTGGGAGGAAGTGACATCACAAGGATGTGCCTTTAGTGAGGGTATTGTGAACTCTGGCCCCTTTCTGTTTCTGGGAGGAAGTGACATCACAAGGATGTGCCTTTAGTGAGGGTATTGTGAACTCCGGCCCCTTTCTGTTTCTGTCTTTGCTTCTTAACCATCACAAAGAGAGTAACTTTGCTCCACCGTTTTCTCTCTTGTCGCTGATCCACAGCAATAGAACCAGGTGAGTACATACCGAAACTGTGAACCAATACAATTTTCCTCTTTTAGGTTGTCTGCCTCAGGTATTTGTCACAACAATGGAAAGCGAAGGCATAGACTGTAGCTTTTCTTTTTATAGTAAGAGCTCATATCATACTCACTTTTGTGCTGTTCATCATTTAAAATATGTCATAACTATTTACTTAGTCTTAAAGATTTGGTACAATATCAGATAATTCCCCTCACTGTAAGAGAAATACTCAGCTATTTGATACAAAATTATTAAGCTTCTACTTTATACAAGCACTGTTGTTTGGCATAGGGGCAACTAATAAATAAGTCACATGCTTTTAAATCAAGTAATCTCTCTCTCTCAAGCAAACACACACACAAAAATATATGTAACAAAATATAAAAAAGAATTTGTCAGCTCTATCTGAATAGTGTGAACTGACTGTGGGAGCATCAGTTGCTTGTAGCTAACCCTAAGGTTATATTGGGGGAATTAGTGAGAGACCTTAATAAACAGACATGAGAGCAATCTGAAGGTACCATTCCCACGTGTGTATTGGAGAGAAGTGTACATTTTACACAAGCTTTGGGAGCTAAGTGCCCATTAGGTATGTATCAGGGGTGCTTTGTTCTTCTCCAGGTAAATGTTTCATTATCCTAACATAAATGAGATTGTATCTCCAGGAATGAAACTGCTATTCAAATGTAAAAATTCAGAGCTCAAATTCAATTCAAAACCCTAGAAGCAGAAAGAAAAGGAATAAAGCTGAAAGCCTAAAGATTTTATTACAAAAATCTGCCATCCACCATCAGTCAGAAACAACTTATTAATCTTATTGTTCTAACTATCTCAGTCACATTGCGAGTTGGTCTCTACTACATTATAATCTTTGGAAGGGAACCTGCTGAGGCAGTCATAAGAGAATCGAGGATAAGTTATAGGCAAGCGTGAGAATAAACAACAAACTGCCCACAATGACCTTGTCAGTGGGCACCAGTAACTAGCAGGTGCGACAGAGCATCTTTTGGATATGTGTCATGCAAAGTAGGTTATAGATCCTGTGTCTTTCAGTCTATAAGATGCAAAAAATATCCACATTTCTATTTCATTGTTTCTTTTAGATTTTGCATTATTGTGAAAGCAAGTGTGTGTGTAATTGACCTGTACTATTGGAATTACCGAAAGACCATTTCAGAGTAGGTGGCATGGTAGTCAACATAAGAGTTTAGAAGCCTTTGAAATTAGACATTTCCTTATGTCTGTATATGATATTTCTCTCCCCTAGGAACCTAATTAAGTAAATGAGATATAAGTAATTCTCCTCATCAATCAACAACGATGCCAACACAAAGTGAGTTGACCACCAGTCATCGCTTTCTCCAGCAGTTACCCAAGATTGACTTTAAAATAAAATGTTTTGTGCTGTGATGAATTTGAAAATGTACATGTTTAGCTGAATAACAGCAAAAATAGATTAAGGTCTGTTATGATTTAGATGTGAAGCAGCCCTGTGGGCTCATGTGTATTAACGCTTGGTCCCTAGCTGGCAGGATTGCTTGGGAAGGCTGTGGAACATTTAGTTGAGTGCTGCTGGAGGAAGGGAGGTGCTGGACACACCCAGAGGTTTTATGGCTTGACCCCAATTCCTGCTCATTCTCTGAGCCGTTTGTGTGGGTTTAATGTGACCGTGCCTGCACTGTGCCTTCTCTGCCTGCTGCCCACCATGCTGAACTATATCTAAAGCAAGCCCTTCCCTGCTTAAGTTGCTCCTAGCAGGATATTTTATCACAGCAAGGAGAAGGCAACAGAGACAAGCTATATATATAACAAGAGAAGAATCCAAAACAATAGTGAGGGAAAGCGGATTACCTTTAAAATTCAGATTTTAAACCAAGAACCCACATCTTTAGTCCTTGCTTCTAGTAGGCCTTCCTACTAGAGGTGAAGATTATTTCATAGACGTTTGAGATAGCAATGACATAAAGTATAAGATCAAATAGGGTTGTAAACTCTTCAGTTTCCTCTTCGGTCGCCTCTTATTATTTATAATAAATAAGTAAATAAATGCCATGGCTGGAGAATGTGGCAAAGTATCTATAACTGTTAATATAATTTTTTTTAATCTCACAGATTTCTAATTGTCTTCCTGGGATTTTAATCCCTCTTTTTTTTAAATTATGAAATGTCTCTGTTTTAAGTGTGTGTATTTGTATGTTCAAACCCATAGCCTCTTAATTTCATCTTGAAATGTCTTAATGATTCTATTTTAGCACATTGCACAGTATTCTTAATAATTTTGAAAAGAGGAATAAGTAATTATCACTTTTAGCTGGGCAGTGGTGGCGCACGCCTTTAATCCCAGCACTTGGGAAGCAGAGGCAGGCAGATCAATGTGAGTTCAAGGCCAGCCTGGTCTACAGAGTAAGTCCAGGACAGCCAAGGCTATACAGAGAAACCCTGTCTTGAAAAAAACCAAAAAAAAAAAAAAATCACTTTTAAATTTCATCTGCAAGAGAAACTAAAGCAAGGAGTTTGGCACAAACAGTGCATCTTAGAGAAAGTTCTATGAAGAAAGAGGCAATAAGCGTAGTGACCACGTGAAGGAATAAAACCCAATAAAAGCGAGTTGAGCAAGGAAGACTTCTCAGTAAATATCTCAAGATAATAATGTGAGATAGGGACATCTGCCTGATGCCTCCAGATGCCCATTCAATGCAGCTAAGTGTCCTGAATCTCAAGTTGAGAGATCTGCACCTCCTAGGAGGACACTGAAAGGAGGAAGAACTCATTTATCTGCCTGTGATATGGTGGCTGCCGCTGCACTTTGATACTGTCCACAGTAATGGTGATGAAAGCACAAGACTTCACAAGATGAGCATTTCACCTGAAACATCCGCTGATGAAATGGGCTGCACCTACGTTTCAAATACCGTTATTTGAGGCAAAGGCAAACGTACTTACAGCCCACTGCCCTTTAAAATACTTACATAGCCTATGATCTAGTCATCTTACTGATCAAAGTCTTTGATGAAGATCCAAGCTTCTAGTTCCTGGGATGTTTCAGTTTGCTCCTTTCTGCCTTTTAGTCTCATCATCCTTCACGTCTTCAAACACCGACCTTTGACCTCAGCCACACTGAAGCCTCTTCTTTTCCTATCCATAACACAGTTTCCTGATCTTATTGGCACTGAAGTCAAAGACCAAATCAGGTAACTTCTTTGCCATATTAAAAAGAGTACATTTTAGTCTAATAGAAAATATTGGAAATAAG
Source organism: Acomys russatus (assembly GCF_903995435.1). Lineage (NCBI taxonomy): Eukaryota > Metazoa > Chordata > Mammalia > Rodentia > Muridae > Acomys > Acomys russatus. The sequence goes on along the minus strand of NC_067164.1, from coordinate 15,400,925 downwards.
GATTATTTTCTGCTCTACACTTTAATAAGATTTTCCGGGTTGTTTCATTTAGATTAAATTGAGCAAAGATGGAGGGCGAGAGTACAAGTGGAAAATTCCCTCTGTGGTGTTTCTAGCAGCTCACAGGAAAGATGGCAGTAACTTAGATTCAGTGATAATGCTGTGAATGGAGAGAGAAGAATGTTCAAGGGACCTAACGTAGTGGCAGTGTGGACTTTACTTTCTGGTGCTTTGGGAGGGGGCATGTTTTTAATTAGAAAGGAAGAAAACAAACTCAATCTGGGGCATGAATACTAAATGGGATATAGCCACATTTACTTAAATTAGAAATTCTGTTGTAGCTTATATGAATATGTATACATGTATATGCATACATAAATATTTACCTTTAGAAGGCTGAATAGAGCTATCAAGTACTTGGGTTTATAAACTGGGCCAGGGAGAAAAGACAAAGGTTGATGAGAACAGTTTAGGAAATGTTAGCTTGCTGGTGGTATTTTAAGCTGTAAAAACAGATCCTATACGTACGGGATCAATATATATATAGAAGTCTCCATCTCAGGATCCTCTGACTTTTAAAGGTAGCTGGAAGATGGAGAACTAACAAAGGATATTGAAAAGAAGTTAATGACATAGCAAAATCAAAAGCAAAGCTAGTGTTACTGAAACCAGTAAGACGTTCCAACCATTAGTCAATTATGTCAAATACTGAATGCTGCTAAGAAACTGAGCAAGAGAGGTCACTGGATCTAGGTACACTAGTCCAGGTTATCTCTCCCAGTTAGCTGGTCACTGTGAATTCTCACCCTGACTTTATTTAGAACCCCCTAGGGTATGTCTATGAAGCTGTTTACAGACTGAGAAGAGAAAAACTCACCTTCGGTGTGTAAGGCATCAGATAACAGCTGAGATCCTGGACTAAAGAAAAAAGGAAAACTGCAAGCTGAGTGCCCTCATTTATTCATTGCTCTTTGGTACCTGATACAGACGTAATGTATCTTATGCATATGCTGCCAGGATGGGACATGTCCCCTCAAACTGTGAGCTAAAATAAACCTGTCCTCCTTTTAATTACATTCGTTGGGTGTTTTGCTATAGTATCGAGATGAGTAACGAACAGTCAGAGCGGTTAGGAAGAAAGCCTGATTGGGATGAATGAAGGAGAAGCTAGGAGCCCGCTCTGTACTTCCACTGCTTGTGTAGTGATTAGTTAAGTTATCTCATGATGCTAATGTCTCTAAGTCAGGTTGGGTACTGATTTCCTGGTGTATCTTTTCTGACCTCGTGGTGGGAGTACAGTCACTTTCCAAGCACAGAAGTTCTTTGCTTTGTTGCCACTGTCAATAGCAGCCACGCTCTTGTCTTCAACTCTGAGTCGCTTGCAAGACTAAACAAACTGACCCAGGGTGGCCTTCTCAAAGCCCATCCATACCTACACAGTGGGTCTGTTGTTGGGTACAATATGCCTGCTGTTTTCCAATTATTTACTACAGTCTTTTTCTTTTCTACAAGGTTGGCCTTAAATGTGCTATATAAAAGAGGGGGTGACCTTGAACCTTTGACCCTCTTGACTCTACCCACCCCTCCCTGAGGTAGGATTAGAGATGTATGCCTCCATGCCCTGTTTTATGTGGTGCTGGATACCATACTCATGTGTACACTAGGCAAGGACTCAACTGAGTTAAATCCTCACCTTATTCATGGCATTAATCTTTCTAGAACCTTATAGCATTGTGTACTGTGAGGTGAAGTATAACTTGATAAATCAATTACTAGCCTCATGCCTGTATGCCAGCAAGGGTTCAGACATGATGGGAAGACACCAATGGGGTACTGGGGTTACTTACATTTTACACTAGAGGCCCACATCTTTTCTGTTAAGGGTCAGATGAAAAATCAGAGATTTGCAGTAGTCTTATAGTGCAGAAAGACACTATAGGCAGCCACCAATTGGGACAGTTGAGATCTGAGAACTATGAGAAAATACAAAGAGCCATATAGAAGGCTGTATATACTTTGGCCGAGCCTGTTCTACACCTTGGCAGGAACTTCTGAGGAAGTAAAGTCCTCCAGGGAAGTGGGGGTGAGAAACAGGAAAAAAACAGTCATCCTGAAGCCTTGTTTCAGGGAACAATTTTGAGTTGATGGATGTCATCAGGAAAAGCTGGCATATTTACCTTGCTTGCAGGGGCTACAGAAAGGGAGAGCAGAGAGGCCTGTGGGATGCATCTGATGGCATGCTAGGAAACACTGGGTCTTTAGGGTCAGCATCTTAGCTAAGGTTATGAGGCATTTTCACCTTATTCTCGTCTACACATTTTATTGCTTGAAGTTTTACATATAGGTCTCTGATAACACTTGGAAATAATTTTTGTATTAGCTCTTAAGCATGGGCTGAGTTTCGGCATCCATATGTACTGATTTAGCATTATTTATTGTAAAGACTGGGCTGTGAGCTGTAATATGGTTGAAGAATTACTAGAGTGATACAATAAAACAAGTGAATTGGGTATTAAAAGGATCTATTCTGAGTAAATCTTCTAAGGATGGCAGTGATTGTATTTCGTTGTTATATAAGAAAGTTATGTGCACACACTTATTGATATAAAATATAAAAATGACAGGGCTGGGGCTGGAGAAAAGCTCAGCGGTTCCAAATGCTTTCCAGTCTCCCAGGATACACTAGTTTGGCTCCCACTATCAGAACAGAGTGTCCTAAAACCACCTCAATTCCAGTTCCAGGGGACATGACACCCTCTTCTGGCCTCTGTGGGCACCTGCACACACAGAGACATATACACACCTACATAAAAACAGGAAATGATTCCATGATCTCAGCCCATGCATATATGCACAGCGTAGTCTTTAAAATTTCTACATGAGAACTGAAAATTGAACCTAATTTTCTTTCCCTCTGAATTAAAAAAAAAGTCATAAGAACATATTATAGTTAATACTATCTCCCTACTAGCTAAAATGTCTAAAGAGTGGATGCAACAAAATAGACAAGTACATTCAATGAAAACTAAGGCCCCATGGGAAGTTTGCTGTTAAATAAAAAACAAGACCCTTCTTGTGGATTTGATGGGATTCATGTCTGCGGAGTGATGGGTTTTAAGGCCATTGACTGTCAAGATTTGTAACAACTCTAATTTCAGTATTAAAGATAGGAAACTAAATATTCTTTAATGGATGCTTGTAACTTATCCTCTTTGTAAAGAGTTTACAAGACTTCTTTAAGCTGAGACTCCGCTCAGGAATGAGGTAGAAACTCTGTGTTTCCTTCCTTTTCAGGTGATCTGAAAGGAAGGAAGCAAGAGACTTTTAGTCTATATCAGAGTGCTTTCATGTGTCTTCTTACATCTAATTGTACCTTTCATTAGAGTCAGCAGTTGACTTGTTAGTTCACTGATCAACCCACAGCCCTGAAGAAGTGCACAGGGGAAGCACCAAGTGTTTCCATCATAGTTGCATAGGGACATTTTCTTCTGATGAGTTTATGCCACCAAAGAAACACCAATAAGCACAGAGGAGCCTAACATGCCCTGTTACGCTGGAGGATGTCTGGCATGGCAGAGAACTCAAGAAAACAAGTTTTCATCAGCACAAATATAGTAGTAGAAAATGGAAATGTATGAGCATAAACCTAAGTATTTTCAGAGGCACAGCTCTGTTATGTGGTCCAGGTTGGTCTCTAACCCATCATGGAAATTCCTCTGTCTTAGACTCCTGAATTCTGGATTTCAGTCATGAGCCAATACATGGGCCACAAAAGATATTTTAACATGTATTTTAGCCTGCATGCCTGAGTTGTTATCAGTTAAAGTAGAGTGTACTGTCTAATTTTGAGTAACAGATGGCAAATATGCATTTGAATAATTTATTTCCCAAATAAAAGAACAATCTTTTACCACTCTTTGGAAATCATTATGGGAGTCAACAGTAAATATTATATTATACACTGTCTTTGCACAGACCAATTCTTCAATTATCTTCTAATATCGTATCACAGATGCCCTAAACGCAGCACAAAGTGAGGGGTGGCAGGCCAACCTTGAAGGGTAACTAGTGGATGGAGCCTCACTTTTTTATGGCTTACCTGTATTATGTAGAGTTTATGCCAAATCATCTGGTAAATCACCCTCAAGCTCACCTCCTTTTCTGCTACTCACCCATCATTCTAATAATGAATGGCTTTACTTCCTCAGTCTCCATTCAATCTTTGATGTACATTAATTTGTCTCTTGTCTCAACACCGAATCTGCCTTGCTAAACCCACTTGTTAGTGGTCCAAGCCCATAGTCAGTGCTCTCTCCTGCTATCCATATTTATATTAATACAGTATTTGTTTCATCCAACTAAATGTGCTTTATCGATAAGGCATCAAAAAGCTCATTAGACTATGTCCAGTTCATAGAATCCAGCCTGGAGGAAGGGCACGAAAAGCATTTCTTGTGATAACTTCTGGAACTGTCTAATAGCTGCTGCCTCTTGGATCTAGATATTCTTCCCTGCCTTTCCTAGTTTGTGAACAAAGGAAAGAAGGACAATTCAGGCTAAGATCTATTACATTATTCAAATTTTTAAAATTAAGTTCATAATTTCCCATCATGGCTAGCTCATGATTTAAGGAAACACCTTAATCAGTTGTGACATTAAGATGAATACCTTTGTTCCTTTCTTAAAATTAAAAATGCATTTTGTTCTACTTATGAGGCAGTGTTGACCATGTTTTATTCATTATTTGTAAGAATAGAAGACTGTCTTTACAGAAAACCTGATTCAATTTTAGTTGAAAAATTTTTTCAATGATAACATTTCTACATCAGGTCGACCTTTAATCCTGTCAGTGATGGAGAGACCCGTTCTGCTGGCTCATGAAAATGAGTCAGTGTGTTTACTATGCAATACTCTCAACATCCCTTGCAAAGTATAACGTTATAGAAGAAGTAATATAATTTTTTAAAAGTTTTAAACAAACGAACTAACTTTGTAACAGTAAATGTTTAAAATTTCCTGAAGTTTTACTTATTTGTATGCTGGGTGCAAGTGATACAACAGTGGGGGAAAAAACCCAATTGCATAGGCCTTTAGTGGTTTGTAACCAGGCAAACAGCAATACTACACACTGCTAAAATATTTCCCCAACTTTTATCTGGGAATTGCATCCTACTCAAATTATGCCAGTAGAAAAACCTAAGTCGCCCCAAGGTTCAGGATGTTTATAGCAACTTTCAGTCATAAGGATGCCAAGAACATGGACACGCACATCCCACAGACACAAGTCTGTTTCACTAATGGGTAACACTAATGAAAACAAAACCATCTTCTTTGTTTACATGTTAAATGCACGTAACTCCACAACTGTAGGACCAGACTATAAGGTGTCCTCAGACTTAACACAATCAATGTGACATAAGATGAACCACATGTCCCCTTAGCCATGTCCGATTAGTGAGGAGTTAGGTCTCAGTGATTCATGCCATAAGCCACCAACAGACATGTTTTTTTTCCTATCCATTTGGTCCTTGAAAGCTGATGTAATCAACTTTAACTGCGTAGTAGAGTTAATCTTTGTCAAATTCATGAACTTCTAAAAGAAAAAACTCAACACAAGTAAAATAATGAACCATCCAAAAGTTTGGACTAATTTTATTCTAAGCTTATTCACAGACTGCCAAAGAAGTACAATTATAAAATTTTCTAGGCACTGCTACTTTAGACACTGCTAAGTTGTTAGATATACAGCCAGAGGCCTCTGTACATATAGGTAAAGACGGACATCACCCCAGTGTCACAGACATAGCAAAGGCTTAAACTATGACTCCATTGGGCTAGCAAGGTGGAGGGTTTTTTCTCACAGCTTTAGATTGATTTTTACTTTTCTTTACTCTCTCTCTCTCTCTCTCTCTCTCTCTCTCTCTCTCTCTCTCTCTCTCTCTCTCTCTCTCTCTCTGTGTGTGTGTGTGTGTGTGTGCCATGTATGTTCAGGTGCTTGTACATGACGGAAGAGGGCATCAGAAGAAGGCATCAAATCTCCTGGTGTTGGAATTACAGACAGTCCTGAGCCATCTGATATTCATGTGGGGGAGGGATGGTTGCACATGCATTCACGTGTGCATGTATATATGTGTGTGCTGCATACATGTGTACATCCACATGTGTGTGCATGTTACATGGATACACGGACATGCTGGAACTGAATTTGGATCCCATAAGAGAGCATCAAGCACTTAACCACTGAGCCATCTAGCCATCCATGCCTTGTAGTAATTTCAGACCTACAGAAATTATAGAGCAATCATACACAGAGCCATCATCATATGCTATTCTGTAAGATCATGACACTCAGTTTTCAAATGTGAAGATCATCTCTTGGGCCTTTCCATGAACTTTTCCTTGTGTTGGAGAGTGTGCCTGTGTTTGCTTGCATGTTCTCATGTGCCCACTTGCATGTGGCAGCCAGAGCTTGACATTGAGTGTTTCCTCAATTTCCCTCACCCTTAAAAATTGGTTCAGGGTCTCTAACTGTAGTGGAGTCCTCTGGTCATGAAAAGAGCTGGCCAGTGAGACCCTGGGATCTGCCTCCACTGCCAGTGTTGGGATTCTAGGCACATGTTCTATGCCCGGCTGATGTACATGGGTGCAGAGATCAAACCCATGATTTTTGCCTGTATTATAAGCGTTTTACTGAGAGAACCATCTCCCCAAGCTCCTTTTAAGAACTTTTAACAAAATAACAACCCTCAAAAAAATCACATTGTACAACAATGTTGGCAAGATAAATATCATGCCCACACTAAGTAGACTGAAATGTGCGTGCTGCTTTTATGAGGTTGCCAAGGGAAAAACTTCAACTCTGCCTCAAAATTGAGTGCAAATGACTTCCTTTGATAAATGTGTTTTGGTTCCTGAACCGAAATAGTATTTTTAAGAGGGCCTACTCAGGTTCACACAGTTCTGTTTTTATAAAGTTTTATTCATTCTGCTTAGGTGCCAAACAATACAACTAGGGTGTGCAATCGAGCACAAAAACTGCTGAGTACTAGGTTGAAAATGCAAGTTTTTTAAATATTTGAAATAACATTTTTTCGCAGAGGATTTGGGGGAATGAAGACATTCTTCTTTGTAGCTCTGTCTGTTGTTACAGACTTTCTTAGATTTCTTCCTTTATAGGATTTTCTAACATTGTGAATGATAGTAGCTGCCAATTTTCTGAAGCAGAAAGTATGTCAAGTAGTGAAAGAAATGTGTCTCATTACACTGGCTCTCATCAAGCCACATGACTGATTGTACATTTTACCAATAATCAGCTGAATTTGGTAGAAAGATCAATTTCATGTTCCTTTTAGCTCTAAAACTTTACAATAAACCTAACAAGACTTAATAATTTAGACAGACTGTTAACATGAAGGTTCTATTTAAAAAGTAATAAAAGCAGAGGTTAATTTTTTTTCATATTCTGGTCGTATTATCAAGATCATGACGGAGTCTTCATATGCACATCTTTTGGCACCAGTCACCTCATTTAAACCACACCTTTCTCATTCAAGTAGTTGTAAATACTTAGTGTGATTTTTTTTTTCACATTTTAAACAACTGGTTTATTTTCAATTCTACTAGGTACTTGTTTCTTTCCCTTATATGAAATATGAATTTGATATGAATGTGGATCTATTGGAAACTGGCCCGATTAATACTTGGCACAACAGGAATGGCCAAGAAAAAAATGCAGTTACAACACGTTTTAGGAACGGATCTTTGTAAAAATAGGGCACAATGATTGGAAAACGTAGAGTACGCAAATGAAAGTTATAACACAAGTTAGGACCTCTAGAGAGAGCACACCCCCTACCCCTCGTGTCCAGGGGAGGCAGCTTCAGGTCATCGGCCCGGCTCCCCGTTCTCTCGTCTATGTCAAGGAGTGTGAAAACAGAAACTGGATTTCAGCACTGGGACCTTCGCACTGTTTCCATTTACATCCTTCTGCTTGTAATGTGCACTCACTTTCTAATCTAATCACTTACAAAAGGAAAAGAACCCAGTGTCTCCCTGTAGTTATGAGATCAGGCAGGAAGTTCAGACCAGTACAGGAGTAATATAATTACAAACTCTCCTGTCTATAGCTCCCAGTCACACGCTCGAGGGTGGTTTCGTTAGTAACCAAGCTAGCATTTTCATGTCTCTATAGCTGTACCTTTCCTAAGTGTATCTATCTCTGGGTAGCTCCAGAGTTGGGTGATGGAAAGGACACAACTATTAACTATAAGACAATGTATTGTTTGTATAGTATACATGCATCTTTGAGTGTTATATTCATTCATTCACTCATTCAGCATTTTTTTGCTATGAATTCACAACAACACTCAAGCTCACTGCTTTGCCTCAGGTTAACAATCTTGCAAAAAAGGGAAGAATCCAAGTAAATATTCACAAGGATGATCAATTCTACTTGACTGGCAAGACTGGAAAGTGGGGACAAAGAATATTTAAAGTGTTAATGCAGACTTGCAGAGATCATGAGAAAAGTTAACTGGAACAGGTTGGGAGGGGAGGCTAGTGAGGATTTTAGCATCTTCATGGATCAAGCTAGGTTAGGAGGAAGAAGCCTGGCAGAGGTCCACAGTGGCTACGGCCTGGAGATACACAGATTGCAGTGCACTGAAAGGAAGGCTGGAGTGTAGGTATTGACCAAACTTTAAAAAGCCCTTTAAGGGCAAGCTTGGATACAGGCAGAGTCGATGACCAAATCTGCCAAGACAGGGTAAACAAATCCTCAACAGTTCCTGCCTCACAAATATGTCTGTCAGATATATTGGGCCAGAAGGCTGAAGATGATGCTCCAATGTTATAGAAAGTTTTGGATGAGTGTTCAGGCAGCAAACTGTCTCTGTCATCTTCTCACTCGGAAAGCTACTAACCTGCACTCCTAGTACACTCAGGTAATCAATTTTATTCCTTCTCAAGTCTCTGATGGGGTTGAACACCAGATAGTTCAGTTTTACAATTAAGCTTAGTTGTTTAGGGGTTAAGATGTGTTTAGGTGTAGATAGATGATTTAAGTTGATAATGATGAGCTATGATAGATATTGATTTACATTCAGAATTTTAGATTCACCAAGATAGGAATGATGTTTTCTTTAAGCCTGCCAAATACAAATAGCCAAAACACTAAGAATGTATCATTTATACAACTCCTGATTGTTTCATGGTTCTTCTTGCTATAGGTAGCTTATGGTATATATGTGTGATAATATAAATATATATATGAAAAAACCAAAAAATAATAAAAAAGAAATTTTTAAAAATTAAAAAATTTAAAAGCCCTATAAGCTGTTATGAGAACATTGTGGTTTCCTATGGGCCATGTACTTTAAATTTGTTTTAACAAGAGCCAACATATTGCTCATGGAGGTTTTTTAATTCAGCACTTTTAAATTTGCTAACAATGGCATGAATGTCATTTTTGTGCTCCGATATAAGAAATGCTCATTGAACTATTTCATTCCTGTCACTAGTTACAGTCTGTATTTCTGGTCTTAGATATATCCAATGTTAAGTGAGCAACCAAATGAGAGTCTAGTGGGCCACTGTAGGCCACCCTTCTTTGACAACCCTTTAGCAACTGTTTTCACTCAGGCCCCTACTCAAGGTCAAGTATTTTTTTTATGTTGCTTTAGTAAATTGGAACCAATATGATTCTTAGATTAAAAAAATAAACTAAAGACCTATGGCGAAGCCAGAGCAGCCAGGTTCGCTCTGTCCCCTGGCAGTGCCTACAAGACATGTATTTGTATGGTTTCAGGAATGGTGTCAGTTGCCCCAGCTCATGTAATGCTTGGGCCTTCACATTTTAGATGGACTTGTTAGCTGGCCTTAAATTTGCTTTTTATCATTCTTGCCCATCCTTTGAGACTGAGGGATATAAGCATGCGTAGCACACTCAGCTGTATCATTTGTTTAAATTAAATACTTGAAAGGTCAAATTTTTGAGATTTTTTCACACCAGAGAACATACTTTTGATTATTGGTAAACTGACAGCGCTTTTGCTAATGGTTTAAAGCTCTTTTATTATTTTTGTACTGCTAGAGTCAGGTCGTTCTTATTCTCAGTAATAACAGTAACACTCAGTTACTGAGTGTTCATCCTGTGTGACATCCAAGCCATAGCTCTAAATGGTGTATGTGCTGTACCTTTCATGCTCAGTCTGTGAAGGCATTATTAGCTACATGCTGCAGAACAGAAGGAAAGAAGGCATTAAATAACTACCCCAAGGTAAGACTGAGCAGTGGTATACATCCATCCAAGGACTTTCCATTCAGCCCAGGCAGGGCGGCAACCTTCAGTGATGAGATGCAATGCTCCTCACGTGAATCTATCACACAGGAAGTGTCCTTCCCTTAACTAATTGCTTTCATCATCATGCTAGAGATGATATTCTATGGAGAATATATGTCATATACAATTTTAATCTTCCAGCATCAATTTTCATTTCATACGGATCATACCAAGTAAGTTTAGTATGCTCAACATTGTCATCAGTACTCAGCCAGGATGGGCTTCCTAAAATTTCCCAACGTCATATTGGTAATACCTTGTCTTAATCTAAGTGATTAGATGCATCTCTCTCTTCACATATTGGTTATTTGATAATCAAAGAAGAACTAAATAATAAAAATATGAAGTAACATATCCTATTCACTTAAATTAGCAAGACTCTTTTAAATCAACCTTTGACCAAATAAAATATCAAAAAGAAAAAAAAATTATTTAGAGCAATGAAAACAAAAACATCAACACTAAAGAAAATATTAAATATTTCTTAAACAATATGTGTAGTTTTAGGCTTATGAATCTTATTTTTAAAATAAAAAAGCTTCATATTTATTTGAGTACATTTGAAATCTATCAGTAATTTTTTTAATTATAAAAAAAGAACTGAAGGTAATCATCTAACAAACACTTGTAAAGATCTAAGTAAGTAAAAAGGTAAACATGTGAACACATGTGTGATCATACATGTACATACATGCTTGAGTCAACCACTCTAGAGTCGTAAGAGACTTTCAAAACTAGAAATTCTAGAAAACTGCATGTCCAAGTACAAAACTCCTATTAATCAACACTGAAATCCCTAATCGTATTTAAACTAACATAGTGATCATGAAAATATTTTGAATATGTACATCAAGTTATAGAAAAGACAGCAAATAAATAAGGGTCTACATTATCATATGTCAAATATAGGCAATATTGCAAAGAACATAGATTTATCAGAGAAGATGAGTAACAGCAGAAATGAAGGTTGTAGTTGTTAGATAAGACATGAGAGCAATCTCAAACATGAAAAGGTCTATGACTCAAATTAATGCAACAACAGCAAATAAAGTCGTATGCTGGTGGTTATAGAAATATAACCTTTCATTCTTCTGGTCAATGTGTCTGTTTGCATTACTTTGGAAGTAATATGACAATATACACTGAAACTTGGAAATAATTTTTGTCCCTTGGACTAATTATTTATAGATAGATAGATAGATAGATAGATAGATAGATAGATAGATAGTTTTTAAATTCACTTTACATCTTGGTGGTAGCCCCAACTCTCATCACTTCCTAGTCCCAACATTCTTCTCTCTCCCCCACTACCCCTCCCCTATTCCTCAGAAAAGGGGAGCCCCCTTCCCATCCACCCCAGCTCACCTATTTGCATCAGGACTGCACATGTCCTCTTCCCCTGTGGTCTAACAAGGCAGTCCTGTCAGGGGAAAGTGATCGAAAAGCTGGCAACAGAGTCCATGTCAGAGACCGCCCCCTCTCCCCTTACTAGAGGACCCACATGAAGCCTGAGCTGTCCATTGGCTGTTTCTTTGTAGGAAGCCTAGGTCCAGTCCATGTATGGTCCTTGGTTGGTGGTTCAGTCTCAGCAAGCCCCAAAACTAAACCAAATAAAAAACTTTCACAACAAAGTAAGTAGCTACCAAGCAGAGAATGGCTAAATGTACTGTTCATTATTATTCATATTGTAGACTAATTTATAGCTATATAAACCTGAAAGTCATCTATCGTAGTTGACATGAAGGCCTTTGAGAAGCTGGTGAGGAGTAAGGAAGCAAGCTTCTTCTTTGAATAATATCAGTGCATGGATACATACATGCACAGGAGGAGTCATATTTGTACAAGTAACTCTGAAAGCAGGAAAAGATATTAAATAATAGAGCCTTAATGCTAATATGCATTGTCTGTGGTATGGAAGCAGAAAGACACGAAGAAGTAAATAGTGACAATTAAAAAAGAAAAGTAATAAATTAAAAATACTGAGCTGGCAAGATGGGTCAGTGGGTAAAGGTACTTGCTGCCAGGCCTGACAACCTAAGTTTGATCCTGGGTATTCACAGGCTAGATGGTTAAAACCAGCTCCCATAAATTGTACCTGACTTCCATATATGTGCCATGGCTTACATGTGTGCGCACACATGCACACAAAACAACTATACACCTACACACACAAAAATAGCTATATAGTAAATGTTGTTTTTAAAGTAACATGCTATAATTTACTGTGAGTATCTATACAGAATCCATGTATATTTTAACATATGGCATTATTGAAGATGAAAATGCATACCAATGAAAATAGTGGAATAGATTTAGCATTAATGAAGGTAACTGTTGTAGCCATTTATACTTAGCCTTTCCTGGAGCTCAGACAGCGTTTTCTTGTTCACCATCCACAGGTGCTACAGAACATGCACTGAGAGGGCATGGTTAGTGATAAGCAAGCAGCTCCCTCAAACTCCTTTCCTCCACACAAGGGAAAGAAAAAAATACCAGCTGGACTTTTGATTGGGGCAAGATTGATAGAAAGAAGGGGGGAAACAGCAGAAAGGAGGAATGCAAGCCGCCTAAGGCTGAAGTCTTAGCAACAGGCCTGGATGTGGGAGTGCAGAAGTGGCTGATGGGAAACAGAGGCTTGAGGATGGCCGTTTCCTGAGCTGCTTTTCTAAGCACTGAGGCTGGCCATGAACATGAACTCACACAGCTCATCTCCTTGGAGTTTCACTTGGGAGAGCAAAGCCAAATCAAGTTAGCATATTTTGGGAGGCAGTTTCGATGCTCTTTAGCCATCAGATGATACTGTGATAACCTGAGGCATGAAGCAGATGCCAGAATTCTCCTTGAGTGGCACTGGGGGGGCTAGACTTTCCAGGCAGGGGCACTGTAAGTAGGAAAGCTGAAAGTAGGAATGGCGTTGGTTGACCCAGGATGAAAGGTACCACAAAGAAGAGAGGACCACAGCTAAGGATGGGGTCCTGAGTTTGCAGACCTTTGAATGCTGTGGGAGCATCAGCCAGTGTTGATTCTGCAGGACATTATGCACTGGAAGAATTTACTAAAATCCCCATAATCAGACTCTCAAGGGAAACAAGCTCAGGGTCAGGGTCAGGGCACTTGGTGGAACCCTGGATTCTCTGAGTTTCTTCAGTTACTTGGGCTATTGCTGTACAAGGAAGCATGCACCACAGTGTACAGTGTAGGTCGGAAAAGATTGAAGGAACTTTTTCCACTTGATAAAATTAACTTTAAGGCATGACGGATAATCGTGATAAGATGAAATAAGGGGCTGCCCAGAGACAAAAGTCCCCTGCCGACCTGGGGTAGATGGGTTCCAGATAAAACTGTCTCATGTTAGCGGTAAGACCACAAGGGAAATGTCCATTACATGTGACATACTTTCTTTACAAAAAGCAGAAGCTGTGTTCCCAGACAGAGCTCGAGTCCATTTCAGAGCCAGTGTGCACTAACTGAACAGAGCGAAAGAAAAAGGTAGGGAAATGTTAAACGAGGTCAAAATTTCAATTAAAAAATATGACTCTACCTTAAGGGAAGGTGGAAAACTTTGGAGAAATTTTGAGTGCTGTGGGCACCTGCTTACTTGTCTACATTTAGCAAGGTGGGTGAGAGCAGTCTCTCAAAGTATAAGTAATCTGTTAAGAGTCCCTCGCCATTCCCCAGGACACAAGAATTCCTAATGAGCAAACTCTTAATTTGAAAGTTTCACCATTGAGCTTTTGCTCTCAGGGAAAACTCTACTACAGACAAGCATTAAATTGTCCTGGCTTTCCTGTGGGGATAATTTACAGAAAATTTCATCCGGTTTTTAGTTTTCCTCTAAATATACATCCCTTTAACAGCATTAGAAGGAAAATTCCTTAGACCAATTAAGTTTGTAGGGTTTACTTGAGCAAAACAAAACAATTCATGAGTCAGGTACCCCCTTGAAAGGGAGCCCTGGAGACAGTTCCAGGTAAGGCACTAGACAGTATTTGTAGGAAAATGGAAGTGAGGCATACACAGAAAAGAACTTCACTTACTACAGCCTAGTTTATCAATCAACCATTTGATTACAGCTAGCCTTCTGCTTAGTGCATATTCAGCTGGCATAGGACTTTCTACAATCCACCAAACCTAGTTACTGTGATTAAACATGGTAATTGTTTTACTGTTTGGTGCTGTTGTGTGTGCTCAAGTCAGATCCAAGACTCCCCACAAAACGTCAGTACCAGACAATATGTAAGTCTTCTGTGCATGGCTACAAATTATCAATGTGACCTAGAACAATTATTTTTCACTGTAGAGAAATCATGAAAGTACAGATAGATGCTCAGTCCAGCTTTCAGCCCACTCTATCCCAGTGTGAGCCAGGGTGAGCGTTTGCGAAGGTTGCACAAATATGATTAAGACAATTTAATTTCTTCTTAGCCATACAGTTTTCACTTGGAAATGCTGGCCAGCCTCAAACAGAAAGCAGTACTCAGATTATAAGCTATAAACTATTATCTGCTGTAAATTCTGCAGTGTGGAAGTTGAACACACCTGGGAGAGGACATGACTTCATTATCCCGGCCCCTACACTAGGACACATATTTACTTTGGGCAATGGATCCTTAGTCTATTTGTCTTAAAATAAAAGAATTGTGCTTATGTCCAATCTCTAAAATCACGGGGCTGAAATGAGACCATATACAGGAAGTTATTCACCATAGTTGGACCATTCCTACTTCATTTGAGTTTTGGGAAGTTGCTGGTGTTTTCCGACCCTTGAGAGGTTAAGACACCTGTAACACAAGGGGCTGTTTGGTTAAACTTCTGGAGACCTAAGAACAGAGCAATGGAGATTTGGGTGAAAGGTGAAAGGAGCGCAAAGCACTTTAGTCCAGAGATGCTGGGGAGCAGCCCAGACACAAAGCAGATGCCTCCAGGAGGCCCCCTTTGTAGCCCAAGGAGAAAATAATTGTGTGCCTTTATAATATTGAGAAATTAAAATTTCTAGTGTCAACAACTGCTAATTACTTAAAGGCCTCCCCTCTGCCCCCTTAGTTTTAGAATGTTAAGAAACACTTCTATTTGTACTATTTTCCCTTCAATTGTTGGCAGGTGCAGGTTGGCTTGTTACTCCAAGTGGCCACTATTGATTCTATCTGGTTTGCTTAGAGGGAACCGAAGCTTAACTTGGTATGTGAACCTGACTAAGACGTGTTTTCTCAATTTTGTGTGTCAGTGAAATACATTTAATTGTTGTGCTTTGCTGTTGTTGTTGTTGTTGGGGGTGGGGAGGAAGTTCTGGGTAAGGTGGTAATAAATACACACTCAAACACAGTGATGCTCTGCGTGCTCCTTTCTGGGACCCAGTGCACAATGTACTAGCTACTGCCTGTCCTGGTCCTGAGCCCCCTGTGTGTGGGGGGACTCCTCTGCACTTCGCCACAGCCTGAGAGCTCTTCGGCTTTGTCAGAGATTCGCTCTTGAGAAAAGACCACAATGCACCTGGCCTGTACCAGAGGCTACATCTGACATAGCCAGATAGATCGCCCCATCAGCTCTTTTTCAAAAGGCCATTCTATGAAGAAACTAATGAATTTCAGGACCTTTTATAAGGGCACTGACTCTTTAGTGGCAAGGCAAGGTCAAGGTAGCTGAACAGTTTGTAGAAGTACGATTCTAACATCTTTGTGTGTTTAAACAGCGTGAGAGACAGAAAGTGACCTGCTTTGGTCAGAAAGGCAGTAGGGTGTGGGGTGGGCAGTGTGTGTGTGTGTGTGTGTGTGTGTGTGTGTGTGTGTGTGAATACCTATCTGCTGTGGCGACCACTGCAACCCATGGCAAGCACAGTATTCCTAGTTGCTCTTTAGTTTAATAGTGACTGATTTCTTGGACCTTTAATATTCCGTTTCAGGGCAGCTGAAAAAGACAATTCCCTCAAGAGCTAGTTTTTACTCCACAATGCTAGAATTTAAGTAGCAAAGTCAAACAGAAAAGAAAAAAAAATCAGCCATTATTATCCAATTAATACTAATATGGATTCTCCAGAGGGCAATTGGTCAAGATTCCCATCATACTATATACAAGAGTGAAGGACAGGAACTCAAAGCTGATGATTTCAAATGTGCTCCACAGTGTTCATCCAAAACCAGTTCAACCTCTCGCTAAAGGACTGTGCTATAAAATGAGTATTTGCTGGTTTAGGAAGCTTTAAGGACTCAAGTTCTTAGTCTGTGTCTGAGATACAACAGATGGAAATTCTTCATACGCTACAAAGACATTTGCAAGCTCCCCCCCCCCCCCCCCCGCCCCATCCCAGTACCCAAGTGCAATAACAACTGCAGCAAAAGCAGCAAGTCATCCAGGCACAAACCATTTACTGGCTTATAGTGAACTTGGATCTGGTGAAATTGTACCTGTCTACTCCACAGCTTTGGCATCTGTGGAAGATAGGACTGCTACAGAGTGTAATAAGCCAAAAATTCATTAAAAAATAAATTTCTATTATACACACTTGTAAATTCTTCACAGCACATTTGCAAAGTGCAGAAAAATCCTAGAGAAAATGGATGAAGGAAAAGCACAAGGACCCAATTGAGAAATGGGGCTTGGAACTAAACAGAGAATTCTCAACAGAGGAATATCAAATGGCTGAGAAACACTTAAAGAAATGCTCAACCTCCTTAGTCATCAGGGAAATGCAAATCAAAACAACTCTGAGATTCCATCTTACACCCATCAGAATGGCTAAGATCAAAAATTCAAGCAACACCACATGCTGGCGAGGATGTGGGGAGAGAGGAACACTCCTTCATTGCTGGTGGGAATGCAAACTAGTACAGCCACTTTGGAAATCTATCTGGTGCTATCTCAGAAAAATGGGAATAGGGCTTCCTCAAGACCCAGCTATTCCACTCCTTGGAATATACCCAGAAGATGCTCCAGCACACAACAAGAAAATTTGCTCAACCATGTTCATAGCAGCCTTATTCATAATAGCCAGAACATGGAAACAGCCTAAGTGTCCCTCAGTAGAAGAGTGGATAAAGAAACTGTGGTACATATACACTATGGAATACTACTCAGCTATTAAAAACAAGGAAGTCCCAAAATTTGTGGACAAATGGATTGAGCTAGAAATGATCATAATGAGTGAGTTAACCCAGAAGCAGAAAGAATCAAATGGTATATACTCACTTATATTTGCATACTAACCCAAGGGGCATGTCCCACGAAAACCTTCACTTACCAGGAAACTGGGACAGAGGGGAGGACATCCTATTGGGACTCTAAATGAGAGAAGCATGGGAGAATAGCAAAGTAGAAGGATCCAGAGGGTCCTAGAAACCTACAAGTAGAACAATATGATAGGCAGATTTGGGCCCAGGGGTCCTGCTCAAACTAAGGCACCAGCCAAGGACAATACAGGCGGTAAACTTTAAGCCCCTACCCAGATCTAGCCAACGGTCAGAACGTTCTCCACAGTTGAGTGGAGAGTGGAATATGACTTTCTCACATACTCTGGTGCCTCTCATTTGACCATGTCCCCTGGAGGGGGAGACCTGGTGGCACTCAGAAGAAGGACAGCAGGTTGCCAAGAAGAGACTTGATACCCTATGAGCATATACAGGGGGAAGTAATCCCCCTCAGGAACAGTCATAGGGAAGGGGAATAATGGGAAAATGGGGGGGAGGGAAGAATGGGAGGATACAAGGGATGAGATAAACATTGAGATGGAACAAGAATAAATTAATTAAAAAAAGAAAAAGAAGAGAAAAGCACAAGGAACTTCAAATATTCCTGAAGCTGCCTATTGACATAAAACGGGGAGGGATATGGTAGAAATATAGAATTAAATGATAGGGATTTGAAGGAAAATGACAATACGCAGGGGATAATGGTATTCGAGTAACTCATCTGTTATCGGTAATAATATTTTAATGGAGTGAGCAGTCGTGCCAGTGTTTGACTGAACCAGGCTGTCTGCAGCAGCTCTTAGGAGGGAGCCCTGATGCTTGCATGCTGTTGCCTCTCACCGTTGCTGCTGATCCACACTGTCTTCGAGCATTCTGTTGAGATGTTGTGAGATCAACTGTAACTCATAATGTCATTAATTTGACCCAACCTATTTCGGATTGGGATTCTAGCCAAAAACAAAAATATATCCTTCACAGCTTATAACACATTGACTTCCTTCTTATTTTTTTCTCCTCACTTGAATCTGATATGTGACGGACAGGGAAAATAGATGCTTGGCTCAACGGTATTAGAATGCTTTGATTACAAAGAAATCCTTTCATTGTCCATGTTGTATTTCCTAATGTTTAAAATAAATGTTGACTATATCGCCAACCTGGCCAGAGGAAAAGGGGAAGCAAATCTATTTATGTTTCTTGATTTGTAGTTCTAGCTACAGGAAAGAATTTTCCTCTTCCTCACCATCAGACCCCGCAATGTCCCAGGGCTACACTGGCAACTACTTTGCTGGTCTGACAAAAGAAATCCCATCTTCCAGTGTCTTCACTGAGGGCTGGGTGTGGTCCTTCCCACATTTTAGTCTCCCTGGCAAACCCTGACACAGGAGACCAAGCCTGGTCCACAAAAGCCATTGCTAAGGGTAAACACAACGCTGGGTGAAGCAAGCGAGCTGTATAGGAAACTTTCGCTAACATCTCCAAGGAGATCCACTTACCTTCTTAAGGAGATTCAACAAAGTTTAGCAGTGTTCACCTGGAGAGGGGTTGGGGGACTTTGATGGCGAGAAAGCAACACCAGCCCAGCCAGGCCCCTTCTTTGTGCATGAAGAGTGCAGACGCCCACTAGGCGGAGTAGTGCAGACGCCCACTAGGCGGAGTAGTGCAGGGAAGCCCCCAGGGCTACCTCCGACCTCAGAGCACACCAAGGCTTCTGCAAAAGTACCCACCGAGCAAGCGGGAGCCAGAGGGCTCTAGGGAAAGTTCAAGAGTAAAACCGCAGAAACCAAGCTACCTTGTGTTACCCAGGCCAGCTGTGAAGGAGGGGTATCCCACCCACGTCGAGAGCCCAGGTAATCTCCCCTCGCCCTCACCTGCTCAAGGCCACCGGCGGCGTCCCAGCCCAGTTGAAAGCAGAAGCCAAGCGGAGCCTGAGCAACAGGTTCTGTCTGAGTCTCTGCTCCTCTGCTCTACCAATCTGGCTGAGAAGCGACTGGCCGGCCACTTCCTGCCCCCATGCCGCGGGACTGGCGCGGTGGGCTGTGCACTCTCGCTCTTGCTCAGGACATCTTTCTCTAGGCGGCACTAGCCAGCTGCTGGTTGTCGACAGAGCTACTCACAGCCTGTTAATAAGGGGCGGCTGAGTAGCTTGTGAATTCAGAATCCCTGAACTGCAAAGGAAGGGAAGCCGCTCTGATTACCACCTCTTGAATCATTGATGACTTGGCTCAAAATCCTGGGCAATCATTTAAACCTCTGTTTGCTTCTCATGCAAAATAGAAGAAATAGCGATGATCTTAGTTAGTAGGTACTTTAAGAACTAAGTGGGTAGCCACGTGTAAGTAGGCTAGGTCGTGGTTCATACTAAGCATTCGTTAATTTTGGTCAATTCTCATTAACAATGAGAATTCCACCTTAGATTAGAAACTAAAACAAACCACCCATCCCCCACCTCTGAAGCCCGTGCTACCCTGTTAGTCCTTGCAATGGCCTTTTAAGCTCCAAGAAAACCTCTCTGCGATTCTGGAAGTGTGAAACCTCATAACCACCTGTGGAGAGAGAAAAGGAGGATTGGGCAGTGATTCTAAGACAATTTCTGCTAAGTTGGAGTAGCTAAGAAAGGCCATGTTTAAAATGGGATGTATTAATTCTGAGATTCACATGGTGAGTGAAAGAGTTAAAGGTTCTTTAAGGGAGTAACTACCAGAGCCTGGATTGGTGGCACATGGCTTTAATCCCAGCACACACACGTGGATCTCTATGAGTTCGAGGTCAGCCTGTGCAACAAAGGGAGTTCCAGGACATCCAGGACTGTTACATAGAGAAACCCTGTCTCAAAAAAAAAAAAAAAGAAAGAAAAGAAAACAAACAAACAAAAAAAAGAAAACAAAAACAAAAACAGGAGAGTAACAAGGTAGAACCTCTCAGAGGACACTTATGCTAGGCTCCTGTCATGTGTGTTTTACTGGGTCTGGGTTACCTCACTCAGGATGATCATTTCTAGTTCTATGCATTTGCCTGAAAATTGCATGATGTTATTGTTTTTAATAGCTGAGACATATTCCATTGTGTAAATGTACCACATTTTCTCTATCCATTCTTCTGTTGAGGGACATTTAGGTTGTTTCCAGTTTCTGGCTGTTAGTAATAAAGCTGCTATGAGCATAGTTGAACTAAATCCTTGTGATATGGTGGAACATTTTTTGGGTTTATGCCCAGGTGTGATATAGCGGGGTCTTGAGGTAGAACTGTTGCCAATTTTCTGAGAAAGCCCCAGATTGATTTCCAAAGTGGTTATACAAGTTTACACTCCCACCCTCAATGGAGGAGTGTTCCCCTTTCTCAGCATCCTCGCCAGCATGTGCTGTCACTTGAGTTTTTTATCTTAGCCATTCTGGTGGGTGTAAGGTGTATCTCAGAGTCATTTTGATTTGCATTTCCCTGATGACTAAAGATACTGAACCTTTTTTGAAGTATTTCTCAGCCATTACAGTTTCTTTTGTTGAGAATCCTGTTTACCTCTGTATCGCATTTTTAAAATTGGTTTATGTGGTTTGTTGGTATTTAATTTCTTGAGTTCTTTATATATTTTGGAAATTAGCCCTCTGTCAGATGTAAGGTTGGTGAAGGTTTTTTTTCCTATTCAGTAGGCTGCCATTTTGTCCTATTGACAGAGTCCTTTGCCTTACAGAAGTTTTTCAATTTAGTGATGTACCATTTCTTAATTGTTGATCTTAGTGCCTGAGCTGTTGGTGTTCTGTTCAGGGTTAGAGGCTCAACCCAGTAGCAGATTGAAAGAGATGCTGACACTCAAGGCCAAACATTAGGTGGAGCTAGTTTTGTGGAAGAGTCCAGGGAAGGACAGAAGGCTTCAAAGGAGACAAGAATTCCTCAAGAAGACCAACAGACGCAACTAACCTAGGCCCATAGGAGCTTACAGAGACTGAAGCATCAACCAAAAAGCAGGCACAGACTAGATCCTGGACCCACAACACACTAATTGATGGGTGCCTTGGTGTTCATATTGGTCCTCTAGAAAGTGGAAAGTATCTGACCTGGACTCTGTTGCCTTGTTTTGGATCACTTTGCCCTAACTGGGCTGTCTTGTCTGGCCTCAGTGGAAGAGGATGCTCTTAGTCCTGATGCAACTTGATGCACTGGGGTGGGTTTGTAAAGGGGGCTCCCCTTTTCTGAGGAGAATGGGGGAGGGGGAAAAGGGTGGGACCAGGAGGAGAAAATGGAGGAGGTTACAATCAAAATGTAAAATGAATAAATAAATAAATAAATATATATATATATATATATATATATAAAGAGAGAGAGAGAGTAACAGAGATGGGCAAGGGTACAAGTATAACTCTGAGTATCTGTGTATGGCACTAACAGCCCCAAGAAGCCCTAGGGAATTATCAACCCACATGGCACCAAGGCCCAGTGACTTGTGCAAGATCACATGGTGGCATTTAAGTCGTACCTCTAGAGGCCACCTGTACAAGAATTCTTAGAGAGTAACATCATTGAATTACACCCTCCTCCATGTGTGTGTGTGTGTGTGTGTGTGTGTGTGTGTGTTTAAATCTTAGTTGTGAGTAAATTGAGGGGCCAGGCAGGAATAAGCCTTTTAAGAACTTTACAAGTTGAAGATCAGCGTCTGAGAGAATGTGTCAATCCGTGTGAGGAACAGGAAGCAAAAAAGGCAAGTCAGCAGACAGCCAAGAGGAATCAGGTCTTTGGAGAGTAACAGTGGAGAGAAATAAAACAGGGAGAGACGATCTGTGAGTCTGAGACCGTTGAGGGGTAAAAGCTGATGAGCAAGAAGGGAAGGTGGGCTACCCACCACCACCCCCTGTACCACTGAACACTAAGAGTCTCCAAAGTGAATAATACCAAGAGGTGGGTTTTGATAAGACAGTGAGTAATGCCTAGCTCCCAGGAATTTCATTTCAAATGTAAAAGCTGTAACACTTATGTATTAATCAGAACAATAATGTGTATCTTATAAAGCAACACAATGCAAGACATACCCCCTCAGGCCCCCACTGCAAACCTTAGAGCATGTCTAAGAAGCAGGGACAGGCCTGTGGTGGAGCCCTCTCTCTCTCTCTCTCTCTCTCTCTCTCTCTCTCTCTCTCTCTCTCTCTCTCTCTCTCACTTGCGCCCATCTTACACAGCCTACCCATCCCTTTAACTACTTTGCCTTACCGGGTTTCCAACGCCCACGCCCAGGGCTTCCAGCCTCTCTCCTTCCTTCTCTGTTCCTACTGCTGGTCTAATGAATTATTCACTGTAGCTTTTAGGCGGGCTCTTTCTCTCTCACTTAAAATTAAAATCCAAACCATTTCCCCCAAGGCCTCAAATGTGATACCCACATCATCCCTCCCCAAGAGCAACCACAATCTATTCTGTGGTTTGTATGTCTTCACTTCCCACTCACTCATCACCTCTATGGAACGATCCTGTGAGCATTATCACTTAGCTCGTTGTTGATAGATGCAGTGGGTATTTCTCACATCAGGCTTCCTCAGCCTTAGCCAGCTTGATTTTCCAAACATATTTTATTTTCTCTTGGCATCTGTTTCACAATGGCTTGATTATTTATTCTGAGTCTCTGGCAACTTCATTTCGGTGCCTTAGAGCTGTCATTGTTTCCTTCACCACCATGAAATACAAATGTTTCTCTCCTAATTCTGTACTAGGAGTCTGACCATTTTCCTTCATACGATCAGTCCCAAATAGCATATTAAAGCACACGAGGAAGATGTCACCATCGTAAAGGCCATCTACTCTGCACAAGGGGCTCTTACTTGACATGGCTGATGTCTATCTAGCTCAGCATCACCCCAAACTCAGCACATGGAAACACAGGACCACACCCTTCACAGCCTCCATTTATTAGCCTTTTCATGACCTTGCTATCTGCCCTTCTCAGTGCCAGCTTAACTATGACTCAAGGCACCCAATGAAACCATGAGAACAGGAGAATGTGCAAACTGGGTGGGAAAGAAGCACAGCAGGACGACCTCCGGCATTGACAGCTTCTCTGGTTCTGCCTGGACCCTGCACTTCTCTTTCGGGAGAAAAGCCCACTTTTTAAAATGGTCCCCATGTCTACCTAATAAAGACATTTTGATCAATAAGGGACTGTAAGTCGTAAGAGTAAAATGAGACTGAAAATGTCACATTGCTTAATTTCTTTTCCACTGTGACATCTCAGCACAGCACATTACTCATGTGCCTGTGGCAGAGCTGGAATAAATAAAGCTGATGATCTGCCAGTCATTCAGATAAATAGTGTTCAAAATTACATACGGTGTATAATCTTAATCATGTGGACAGCTATGTGTCTGGTTTATGTACTCACTCTATTATATTGCTTGTTATTTGAGCTTATTCCTCCTACTTATTAAAAGTCTCACTGTAAAACTATATAACATTACACCGACAATATCCTCAATTATCTCATGTTTTTGTCCTCTCTTGATTGGGTCAAGAAGCCTGTCACAGACTGACCTATACTGTTTAAGTTTATTTCAGTGCACTCTAAGATGTTCCCTCAATGTTGAAATTACCTACCAGTGCTGTTTTCTCAAGTTGTTTAAATGGCACCTGGCCATCTATATTCTGCATATAAGTGGGAAGTCAGCGAAGTTTGGTGCAAATGCAAAGTGGATTATTAACAGATATTAAAATAGAAATGTCATTAATTTCCCGAAGAGTTTGTCTACATTACATTTTAAGGCATCTTATATTCCAGCAATAGTACTTCAATTTGAGGACACTACCTAAGTCATAGGAAGATAAATTTATGTGATGAGGCACAGTAGATTATAAAAGCTACATAGTGACACTTTGAAAGAAGGATGGAAGAGCAGTGGAAGGGAAGAGGGGTAGAGGGCACCATAACTTAGGTTCTGGTCATTTCTAATCCAATATGGTTGTTCTTAACTCAAGTTTGATGGTTGTTTTTAAGGGGAAAATAAGATTAATTTTTAAAAGATGCTAAAGAAGTCAAATAATATTTATGTTAAAAAAAAACCATATAGGCAAACTACACCGAGAAATAATGTAACAAAATAATGTGATTGCAAGAAGCAAAGAAACGAGCATTGCCAAACCAGTAAAATACAGATTCATATAATGTTTTAAGCATTGTTTTCCTATTTGTATCACAATAATACCCATTTTTCAGTTGGTAAGGAAACTCAAAAATAACACTATTGAAAAAACAGTTTGACAGTATAAAGCAAATTACAAGTTTTGTTAGGTTTTCATCTAATAAGCTCATTCTTAAAAATATGCCTACTGGAAACAGCTGCATTATAAATACTAAAAGCAGGAAGTTAGTTATTAGTTTTTACTAAGAAGTGAAAAAGGAGACTTCTGGTATGAGAACACAATGAAATTTATGCGGCCATAGAAAGTATTAATTACAATGATAATAGCCAATGAAGAGAAAAATGTAGAGTAATATTAAGGGAAACATGCATGCTAGTTGGGATAAATTGTGATTACATGCAAAATAACAAGTTTGGAGGATAATGTTTAGATGGAAATTTGAAAAAGTCTATATGTTATGTTGTGATTATAAATGAATATATTTCTTCTAGTATTTTTTAAAGGTTTATTTATTATGTATACAGTGTCCTGCTGCATGTACATAAGCACACCAGAAGAGGGCATCAGATCACATTATAGATGGTTGTGAGCCCCCATGTGGTTGCTGGGAATTGAACTCATGACCTTTGGAAGAGCAGTCAGAGCTCTTAACCTCTGAGCCATCTCTCCAGCCCCCTCTAGTATTTCTTATAGTTATTATTCTAGTCTAGCATCTGCCCATTCTTACAGTTTGATCCTTTTTCTTGAGCTTCTGTTTTTTTAAGTATAACAAATGATTCAACTCATGATTCAACTCATGTTTTACTACATGAAAGTGCCTAGGCTGCCATTCCCAGGTTAGTAAGCCATCTTCCTCCAATCTTTCATTCACCCATTTGTAGTCTCTCTATGAATGAATGATTTAGTTAATAATATTCACTACCATTGGGAAAGGTGTTGATGTGAGAGGGTGGTAGACATGGATTAAAAGACTTGTCCTCCATTCTTCAGTAGTCTTTTTTATTTCCTTTCTTTTTTTTTTTCAGTTATGGTACAACAGGGTCTTGGGGTCAAACTATAAAGTCCAGAATGGCCTTAAATTCAAGATCCTCTTGCCTCTATGTCCTGAGTGGTAGGATTGTGGGATGTGTGGTCATTCTCAGCACTTAAAAACACTTCAAAGAAAAACTTTGAGCTTGGTTTGTAAGAGGTAAGCCTTTTATAACCATTATCTATTAGGGCTCTACAGAGTCCACATCCAAAAGTTAAGAGCAAAACAGAAATATTACTTTCAAAAGAAGGAGCAAGGACAAGGTGTTTGAGTTTTGTCTCCAAAAATCAGTACCATTGGGGCATGTCAGACAGTGGGTGATGTAATTTAGGTGAAGGATACGCCATGGGAAAATACAGAGCTAGGGAACTCTGAGGTTTGTGTGGGAATAGTTCTTTGCTTAGCTTGGCAAAAACAGCAGCTGTGTAAGGCAGAAGAAAATTTTAGTATTTGAAGCCTTGTTATCACCAGGAAACCACGTAGTGTGACACGTGTACAACTGTGTTCACATCAGCAACCAGAGAAGCTTTTGCAGTTCCTTGTCATGACCCCTCAGTGCATCATAAGATCAACAACAGCAAACATGGCCGTAAGGAACTGAACTGACCAAGAGAAACTGTTTCCTTTAGGATAAAGGTCACAATGTCTTCTCTTCCCAAAAGCGTTAATGTTTGTATTGCGTCTATAACTATAATTGATCCACAGTCTGTCTACGGTGCTAAGGGACACAGGAATGGTGACAACATGTGATCACTGAAAGTCAGGGACTCTAGTGTTGACTGTCCTGGTAAGTCTCAGCCATGTGAAATTTCATGATCTGCAGTCTATGTTTCCAAATAGCTGATCACTTGGGGAAGAGCTTTAGAATTCTCTAGGATGAGGCCTCCAGTGATTGCACAGTTAACCACGTATAGGAGCCATTGGGAAAAAAATAGCAAAACCACCAAAATAAAATATCTTTACATTTTCTCACGAGAACCATCAACAATTTCAGGCAGGCACTGATACAGAGTATAGTGTGGTGTGTGTGTGTGTGTGTGTGTGTGTGTGTGTGCCTGTGTCTGTGTTGTGTGTCTGTGTGTACACTCATATATGTAGTTTCTCTCTATAAATATAAATACATATGTATATTATTTATATAATATGAATAGAATCTCAGAATGGCTTAGAAAGCTGACCAACTTCACACAATTCATTGACCATGATGTGGAAAGAAATTTGAAGACTCTTTATTCAGTTATGGTGTTTTTACCATAACCCTAAAGTCACATAACATAAACTATTCTTTTGACAAAAGTCCTAATGTAGAAACTAGGAAATAGAGAAATGGGAAAAGAATATAATTAATAATACAATTCATGACTAGTTTTGCTACTGTATATATCTGGCTATAACTGACTTATTTGAAATAAATTTCTGAAACCCTAGAATGAGAAGAAAAACTTAAATTTTAGGTCTACATAAATACATAATGCAGAAATTTACAGAAGTAGCTATAGTCTGAAATGGCAAGTGTCGTTTCCATCCCTGGTTTGAAAGCACTGGGGAAAGAAATACTAAGCCAACAAGGTGGATCCTAATGTCAAGGTTCACTTAAAGAGAGTAAATCTTATCTAAATGTTTAGGATGCAAACTTTTAGGAACAGAACCAAGTTGGGGAACGCCAGTAAGTTGAACCCACTGAATGTAGAAGTGAGTACAGGCAAGTACATGGGATTAACATATCTAGGCAACTCATACCAGCCACAGAGATGTCTAGAACATTTGCTTCAGGGCCTTGCATTCTCTGCCAGCTTTTCCCGTCTGACGTCTGTATGTGCATGTGGATGCTGCGTGTTCCTGTCATTCTTACCAAGTCTCTGCAGCTTTAGAAACTAGCTAAGTTTGGACCCACCTGTTACATGAGCCAGCCATGGTGAACTTTTTTTCTGTTCTGCATCTGTTAGGTCAGCGTTTCAGCAGTTCCATGCAGAGGTTGAACAGATGTGTGCGTGTTTGCAGACTCATAGAGTCATCACAGATTTGGTGCATTTTTAACTAGATTTTTTTTCTTCACAGTTATGGCCTTATTTGAGGAGCAAACAGCATTGGCACATTAAACTCTGATGTTAAAACTCTTGTTTCTGATCCCTGAAATAGAATGAAGGGGCAGGCGGTGATATAATCTCTGTACATATTTGATAGATTAATACATAAGTAGACAAAGATATATGATTTTTTTCTAATCTTAGCAGTATTTTTGAGAAGTTATCCGAAACTGGTGGGTAAACAGCAGCTAAGCCAATGAGTTGTCTCCTTAAACTGGCCAGTGCCATTCATTCAATGAGTACTTATTGAACATTTACCAGATTTTGCAGGATACAGTGAGCACAGAGTGTTTCCCCCTTGGTGCTAAGAGTAGGCAATGAGTGACTGCCTCCCTCTCAGATATAACTGAGGCACCTGGAAGTCCTCAGCAAGGTTCTTCCAGGGAAGACTCCCCAGAGATGACCCCTTGCCTCCTCTTTGGTTATCTGAGCACTTAATGCATCAAGTAATATTGACGTTGGTACTCAAGCAATTCAAGCCAATGGAACCACTTATTTACAGGGAACACGGGGAAGTAAACAAGTAATGACATTAATACTTGCTAAATGCTAAATCAGTGTCAGGAATATTGGAAATGACCTAGATTTACCCTCCCACCTGGTCTTCATACGTCTTTTTTTTGTAGCTAGGAGTACACAGCCACAGTGCAGGGAAGTAATGGTCCTGTAACACCACAGCTAACATTTGCAGTTCTGGGATTTGAAAGCAGGACCATCAAGTTCTTCTCCATCTGTATTAGAGTAGCCAGCCAGAGGAAGTTCAGCATAGCTGGATTTGTGTGTGTGTGTGTGTGTGTGTGTGTGTGTGTTGTACATGTATGTGCATACACACAACATCACATAGTGCAGAAGCAGTGCATAGAAAGGCAGATTAGGTGAGATGGTATCTAGTTGGCAATTCAGGAATTTGTACTGTTTCTGGGTGGTAGACTCAAGGTAATGGCACACTTGGATTGGTATTCTGCAAAGGTTGCTACCTACAAAAATATAGTATTTCAAACCACTTGGAGTTTTATAGGTTTTCTTCCACATTTTATTGGATCCTTGTAAATCTTATGAAACTCTGGAATGTCTAGACCATAAAAACCTGTTTTTTAATGTTTTTTCTATGGAGATGTTTCTTCTCTGTGCAAACTCATATGTTTACTTGAATAGAAAAAGGAAAAAAAAAAGGAAAAATACTTTTAAGATATTCCCACTGTGCCTGAGTTAAAAGATCACCTTTTTAGCTGACTGGAATTTTACTTGTCATGGATTAAACCCTTTATTTAATTATCAAGAAGGCTGGGGCCACTCACAATAATAGTAAATTTTACTTCTCACATACACACACACACACACACACACACACACACACACACACACACACACACACATGTATTTGAGCATGGTAGTACACACCTGTAATCTCAGTACTTGGGAGGCAGAGGCAGGCAGATCTCTGTGAGTTCAAGGCTAGCCTGGTCTACAATGCTAGTTCAGGACAGCTAGGGCTACACAAAGAAATCCTGTCTTGGGGAAAAATACATATATTTTACTTTATTATTATTACTTAGATGCCTTTTTGTTTCCTAAGGAGATACAAAAAGGTGTGGTGAGGAGGATCAAGGAGGAGTTGGGGGAAGGGAAATGCAGAATCAGAATATATTGTATGAAACAAAATCTAAATTAAAATAGTAGAAAGAGTATTTATACAAAACATTTAATCTTTTGTTTTTCAGAAGAAATAAATTAATATAATGAAGAAACAGAACTAGCTTAAACAGTTTGGACTAAGATGGAGATGCAAGGGGCCTGCTCCATGAACTCTTCAGAGGGCTGTACCAAAGGCTAGCACTGCAGATCCAGGGGAGGGAGCAACACAAGGATGTACCAAAGATTAGCACTGCAGATCCAGGGAAGAGAGCAACAGAGGGATGTATCAAAGGCTAGCACTGCAGATCCAGGGGGTGGAGCAACAGAGGGATGTATCAAAGGCTAACACTGCAGATCCAGGGGGTGGAGCAACAGAGGGATGTACCAAACAAAGGCTAGCACTGCAAATACAGGGGAGGGAGCATCAGAGGGATGTACTCAAGGCTAGCACTGCAAATCCAGGGGGTGGAGCAACAGAGTGATGTACAAAAGGCTAGCACTGCAGATACAGGGGAGGTGGAGCAACACAGGGATGTACTCAAGGCTAGCACTGCAGATACAGGGGATGGAGCAACAGAGCTATGTACTTCACAGCTTCTCAGGCCTGGTTTTTGGGGACAGAAAAAGTAACCCATAGGGTCACATGTTTCTTTAGCCAGAAAACAAGTATATTAGACTAGACAATGAAGTAATATTGTTATTTCAATGGCCATTTTCCACCTGTGCACTTAGAAGTTAGCCCTGGTTACGAACTTGTCACCTCTAGACCACTTGTCTTAATAACGTATCTGATACTGTATTTAAAATTTAGAGTGATATTTTACAAGGAGCTCAACTGATATTAGGTTTCCCCTGAAGTAAAGAATAATTCTTTAACACCATCTGTGTTCTACTACGATGAACAACATTGCTTTCCAAAATATATTGCTGGGCATGGTGCTGCATGCCTGTAGTCCCAGCACTCAGGGAGACAGAGGCAGGCAGACCATATGTATGTATATGTATGTATACATATGAGTGTGTTGATTGGCACAGAGTGATGCATTGTTTATTTAAGGGGGAGTTAATTGGCTTGAAGAAAAAAAATCACTTACACAAAATTAAATACATGAGTGCTAGAAGAGTAGAAGATTGGCAAAATTCTCTTTGACCCATTTTGCTAATGGATGCTCTCATGACTAACGCGCTAATATGATTATGCTCCATGAATGACAGAACACTGGGCAGACGCAGCATGCCACCCACCGGCTGGCTGAGTGTTCTTTGGCTACACATGGGACAGCAATCAGTGCCTGGCAGTGGGGAAGGGGAGAAGCCCTTTAAGTGCTGTTTTCTGGCAGCTTGGAATGGGCATCTAGGCAGATAGAAGCAACATCAAGGAGCTCCCTGTAGGGTGCCAGCCCTTCAACAGGCCTCTTCTTCCAGGATCCTTATTCCTACAAGCTTTACTCTCTGCATGGCAGCCTTGGCTATCAGAATTCAGAGCCCAGGCAGCAACCAATGTTATAGCTCAGCCCAGAACCTGAGACCCTTGACACCGCAAAACTGACAAATTCTTCTGCCACCCAGGGTCTGCTATTCCCTTTGGGGTATCCAGGCACAGTGTGGACCCGGCTGGACTAGAGGAAGTGAAACTTAGCCAGGCAGGTAGGGTGCAAGCAGGATCTCAGTCTTGTGAGTATGGGAGAAACAGCCTTCTCCAGAGACAGTTTTCAGTGAAATGGCTCTCTTCCTGGGGGTGGGGGACAAGAGCTATATAAACCTTGGGGAGTTGGTAAGGATTTTAGGAGTGAGTGTACATCATTGGCTGGGGCTAATGTTCTGGGAATGCCATATTTGCATGAAGAGCAATTCTAGGTGCTTGCTGGACATGTTCTTATAAGGGGGAGAGGATGTTTAAGCTGAAGCCTGGTCACCAGGTTATCTAACCACCTCAAGGGTGGAAGCAGTTGGGGGTGGGGGGGTTATACATACACTGGGATTTGCGGACCCAGGGCAGGGAGGGAAAGGTCCTACTCCTGCTGGTCTCAAGATAAGATTTTGGGGGTTTGAACCCTTCTGGCCCTCACTCTTTTTCTGGGCTGTCTCCCCTGGCTGCATGACCCCCCTAGCCCCACCATTTTTAGAACTTTTGGTGACTGAGACCTGCAGTTTCTTTTCTCTGGTTCCATAACAGATTTGTATCCTTTTTCAGCTTCAGTTCTCCATCCCCTCTGTTCTCAATATTCTTTCTGCCCTTCTCTTTCTTTCTTCTCCTTGCCCAGGATGCTCATGAGCTGTTCATCTGCTTCTTGAGCTACTTAGCAGCTGGCTGTCTTGTTGCTTTCTGCCTACTGACTTGCTTAAGGTCTGCTGCTATTGCTGGTGTACCCCTTTGCTGTCACCACAGCTACAACTTCCTGTGATCTCTTTCTTTAGATTATGAGATCAGCCATGACTTCAAAAAGTACGGGAAAACATTTAAGATGACCCTTGAGTGTGCTGATGTTGGGACGTCATGGAAAGAGAGTAGGAAAGGGTCTACCAGTGACTTACCATGGGCCTGAGTAGCTTATTTGTGTAATTTAAGTATTTAGACCAATGACCAGCCATTGTTTTGGACAAATGATGACCTTGCCATTTAGAACTGGTAACAGCAGGTTGTCTTCCAGAACCCTGGAGGGAAATTCTCTCTCTGCCAAGAAGGAAATGGTTGTTAGGATCATCAAAATTTCACTGAGGTTCATAATAACAAAAGTCTCAAAAAAAATCTGGTGAAAACTGTTTCAAACATTCTTGACTGAGGTTTCACCTTTATAAAAAGTAGAAAAGATTCAAGACTTCTCTTGCTGTCTCTGACATGTGAGAAATAAAAGGATGCCCAGTATTGGTTTTGGATCTCGTTGATCTGGTTAAATACCCCACAGGAACAGAAACAGCATTAGAAGGGTTGTTTTTCTACACTGTTTCCATCATTGCTGGAGGGCAGGACAGACCTGAGATGATCATATCAGTCAGGAGTCAGGCAGGAGAGAGAGAGAGAGAGAGAGAGAGAGAGAGAGAGAGAGAGAGAGAGAGAGAGAGAGAGAGAGAGAGAGAGAGTCGGACAGAGACACAGAGAGACAGAGACACAGAGAGACAGAGACACAGAGAGAGAGATACACAGAGAGGTCAGACCAGGTTAACTTTCAAAGTCCTACTCCTAAAGACCTACTTCTAGCTCGGTTCTGCTTCCTAAATTTTCACACAAAATTGTACCAGCTAGTGACTTTGACATAGGAGCTGACAGGACCATTTCATATTTAAACCATGAGATCACTGAAGAAAACTGACTCTCCCTCCTCCTGTGGCCCTCAGCTACCTACAGCTTCCAGCTTCTCACTGGAGCCTTCTGACACCCTTCTCTCTCCACCTTGAAGTGTTTGGTTTGATCTTGCACTGCTGCCGTGACTTCATTCATGAATGCAACATCCCTGTTGCATCTAGAAAACAGCATTCACTGCAATCTTCCCTGGCTTCTGGTTCTTATAGTCTTTTTATCTCTGTTTCTGCCATGTTCTCTGAGCCGTGGAAGGGGCAGTGGAGTGGGATTCTGATGTCTAATGTGGGGCTGAATACTCACAGTCACTGCACTTTCAGTAGGTGTGAGTCTCTGTGTTAACTGCAATCTGCTGTATAAATAAACATCTCTGATGAGGGAGGAGGGATGCACACATCTACAGGTGTAGGGTTAAGTATTGAGAACCTTGCTTGACACTATGTTGTCCATGCGCTAACAGATGGTACTCTTTTCCCATGCACATACAGGCAGCACTAATTGACTCAGTCCAATGAGGAAAGGAGGAGGAGGGAGAGATATGAAGTTGGGAGGGCGATTATGGGGGAGTCTGGGAGAAGTTAGGGGGAGGTGGACATCATTTAGATAACACTGTATTCATGTGTGAAATATCCAAAGAATAAATAAAAATTAAAGCAATGACAAAAAATATTTTAAAGCAAGATATAAAATAAAACCCTTTAATAACCAGTTATCTGCGAGCATAAAAGGGTCCTTACCAGACACAGAATCTGCCAGGGCCTTCATTTCTCAATCCCCATCTCCAGATCTGTGAGAAACAAGCATCTCCTGCTCATTCCCCCTCAGTGTATGGTATTTTTGTTACAGCAGCTCAAACAAAGCAGTGACTACCCTATCTACACCTGCACACAACACTGAAAGGGAGAGCCTCCTTCCACACTGTTTGATGATAGTCTTTCTTGAATTTTTGTTATAAGCCTTTAGTTGGAGGTCTCTCAACAGAGGAAATTCACCATGCCCAGGAAAATGGGAAGTAAATTCTAGGCAACCACCACAATTAAATCAACGTGGATCCCAAATTAAAAATGACAATGTCTTTTACTCTAACAAGGAATCTAGTGATTCTGTCTATATAAAGCATACATACGTACATTATATATATATATATATATATATATATATATATATATATATATATATATATATAGAGAGAGAGAGAGAGAGAGAGAGAGAGAGAGAGAGAGACTACTCTAAATACCTACAAACTGCCACCCAGATCTGAAAGCTGTTCTTCCTTCCTGGCAAGCTGTAATTAAAGCAATGAGGTCAAGTGCTGGTCACTCAAGCTCTACTTTCAGAATAAATTTCAAATATCAGCTTAAACCATGGATGGTTTTTTTCACTTGGAAATATGTTATGGCTTAAAGAAAATGAGCATGCATCTGTAAATTAAAGCAAATAGATGCCCTTTCCTATCGTACCTATAACAGTAGAGACCTAACACCTTGGCTGGGAGTAGGGAGTGAGGTCCATGCAACTGCAGAACTTTCTAGATTGCATCAGAGGCCTGAAGGACAAAGCAGGGGAAGATGCTGTAAAACCACTCACTGCTTCTTCAACATTAGCTTTCAGCAAGATTGGTAAGTAGCCCAAATCTCCTCCCAACAGAAAACTTAATCTTTTTAGTGCACGGAGTAATGGCTTTTTCTCCCCCAGTGCCCCCAATTCTGAAGAGCATGCAATTACACAAACTAAAGACATTAAATGCTCTAGCTAGACTATATTTTGTTTTGTAACTTTGCAAATATTATTAGGTCACTTTAGCTGTTTCAGCTCTCCTGCAGGTTGTATTCAGCTTAATTCACCAACAAGAGGTCAGCAAGCAAGCCAAATGGTTGAGTGCCGCCGTAAGGAAAGTCAGCCATGGAGGAGGCTGGTCCAACCCTTTCCATCTGTGTGGAGTACATGTTACCTTTACATGCTTTCACTTTGGAAGGTTGACTTGGGGTTATCACTGTATTTCTAGAGGCAGGAAGAGAAACTCTAAGTGGGCAGAGGAGAACAGGATGAGCCAGGAAGAGGGCTGGAAAGCCTAGGAATAAACGTATATGAGAACAGGAGGAGGTGATGCTAATTGAAAGACTAAGTAATGCAGAGTCTTGGCAAATGGTGCTAGCCCAGAACAGTGTATAAGACAATGCCCAAACAATCGCAGGAGGGAGTCAAGGTAGCCAGAAAAACAAATGCAGACACAGAGAATGACGTCTGTGAATTCTGCGTGGCTATCAAGGGCCAAAACTTTGAGAAAAAGGTCCCAGGGGCAGAGGGTACAATGGACAATAGGTTTGTGGGCAAGAAAACTGACATAGGCAGAGGCACGCCATATCTCATCGAGGCATCAGTCATCCAAGTATATGGAAAGCTTATTTTGAGTAAGGTGGAAGCAACATCCTTTGAGTTTAAGCTAAAGTATGGTCTAATGTTCCCAGCATCCTTTTGGTCATCCGGCAAGCTTGAAGATGTACAGAGAGACAGGGTGCTTTAGTTATTTCTTACCTTGTCTTCATTTGTGTTGAAAGCAGTGCAATATGGGTATAACTTTCCTCCCTCACGCACAGCCTTGCTGTCTCTAGTTATCAAGTTGTACATCAGGAATTGCACATCAGTATACGACTGAAGAGCTTGCGTAAATCACATTCTAACATCTGTGGTTTTTTCTTACAGTGGCTACCTGCAAGAGATCTCAACCTTTTGACTATTGGTTCAATATTCGTGCAATTGTCCTCATCAGCCACCATTTCCTTCTTAGGTTTGGACTCTCTGTTGACTTTGTTCTCAATATTTGGGCAATTCCCTTGCTTTAATGTAAGACTATGTAACTGTGAGCACATTTGTAGCTGACGATGGATATGTTTGCATCACCACAGACTGTTGAGGAAAGGGGGAAGGAACTATACAGTGATTATCTTCCAGAACCTGCTCTGCCAAAGGACTCTGGGTTATCTTTGGCTGACTGAAAGGCCCTTTTGGGGTCAATTTCTGAGTGCTAATACTTTTTTCACTGTGTACATATAGATCCAGTGAACTGCCGTTTGGATAGCATCATCATGGAAGCCATATTGTCTGTCCTCCCTAGACCAGTTTATACAAGTTCTGACAAGGACATGGAGTGAAAGTGAGGCACACACCTCGGGTTTGTTTGTTTGTTTTGGATTTTTGAGACAGGGTTTCTCTGTGTAGCCTTGGTTGTCCTGGACTCACTTTGTAGACCAGGCTGGCCTTGAACTCACATTGATCCACCTGCCTCTACCTCCCGAGTGCTGGGATTAAAGGCGTGCGTTACCACGCCCAGTTCTACATCTCAGTTTTATGGCTTACACTGTGATATTTCTCCATTCTTGTCATTTTGTAGGAAGTTCGTTGGAAGATGTATGAAACTGACTTTTTCATGTTTAAAATGAGAGTGGGCCAAGTTGAATTTTAATTTCATGATCATCAGTCACTGCATTTAGAGACAAACTGATTATATGTCAATAATAAAAACAGTAACCAGAGAGGTCCAGGAGACTTTCCACAGAGGCACATCATTTCCTCTGTCTCTCTGTAATTAGATGAGGGAGAAGTGGTTTGGAGACTTCAAATCTCTGCCTGAAATTTGAAATAATGCTGTCATAAGGATAGAAATTCCACCAGAAAGAAAATAACGCATGCACAGACTGTCTCTAGTAATGAATAAGGCTATGGCTCATAGCTTAGTGAGTTTTATTTTGGTAAGAACACATTTAAATGAAGCTGAAGTCCTTTTTTTCCCTCTTTTCTCTTTTCTTTCTTTCTTTCTTTTCTTTTTTTTTTTTTTTTTTTTGAGACAGGATTTCTCTGTGTAGCCTTGACTGTCCTGGACTCACTTTGTAGACCAGGACGGAGAGTAGGAATGGGAAGACAGGAGTAAGGGGATGACGATCCAGTAAGCTGCCATTGGGATGGCATTGTCACAGAAACCTGTACTACCTGTAATGGAGGTTACAGGTTATACAGTGGATACTGGATAAGCTGAGGTCAGAAGGGCTCCCTTTCTAAGGACTAGGGGAGGGAGGGAAAGGGAATGGGATTAGGAGGTAAGGAGGGAGGGGATCAGGAGGTGATGAGATGAGGGAGGGGGCTGCAATCCGGATAGAAAGAATTCAAACTGCAGAACAAGCAGATACTAGTCTAATTTTATCACAAGAATCTATATCCTAGGTCTAACAGATAGATATGATTTTATAGATATAGAAGGTAAAACAGTTAAATAAGGTCTTCAAAAGCCTCAGAGACCTACAGAATATTTAGAGATGTTTTTGTTATTCTAAAGATTCTTTGACCACAAGACAAGTTAACTCCTGGCAACACCTAGCTCACCTCAAAGAAGAAGATGAGCATCATAGAAGCTCCTTATGGAGTTGGCTTCAAATATGGCAAACAAGCCACTGGGCAAAATGTCCTCATTTCTGCCACAGACAGAATTCTGCCTAAAATGGGCAAGCTTGGATGCAGGCAGAGTCGACGGCCAAAATCTACCTAGACAGGGTAAGCAAGTCTTCAGTAATTCCTGCCTCACAAATATATTTGTCAGATATATTGGGCTAGAATGCCGAAGATAATGTTCCAGTGTTATAGAGAGTGTTGGGTGACTATTCAAGGAGTAAACTGTCTCAGTCATTTTTTCATTTTGGAAACTTCTAACCTGCACTTCTGTTTTATTCCATCTGAAGTCTCTGAGGAGGTTGAAGACCAAATAGTTTAGTCTTACAACTAAGTTTAGTTGGTTAGAGGTTAAGATGTTTTTAGATCAAGATAAATGTTTTAAGTTAATAAAGATAAGATATGATGGATATTGATTTTCATTCAGAAATTTAGACTCAACAAGATAGGAAAGACGTTTACTTCAAGTTTGCCAAATCACTATGAATGTAACATATATATATATATATATATATATATATTCTATGTTTAGGTGCTGAGAGGTTAAGAGCACTAACTGTTCTTCCAAAGGTCCTGAGTTGAATTCCCAGCCACCACATTGTGGCTCATAATCATCTATAATGAGGTCTTCTGCCCTATTCTGGCTTGCTGCCTCACATGTAGTACAGAATACCGTAAAATAAATAAATAAATCTTTTTTTTTTAAATCTATGCTTAGATAAGTACCCCACTTTTTAAAAATGGATTATTTGATTTGTTGTTGTCTAGTTTCTTAAGTTCATTATATATTTTGGAAACTAACCCTCTGACAGGCTCGCCTAAATATTTTGGCTTATCTACTATTATCCATTCCTTAACATGTGGACCCCTAAAAATATTTTTTTAGAGGTTCTTTTTATAGTTTTGTATCTTTCACTTTTGTCCCATGTTATACACAAAATAAAAGATTTGAAGCAAATAGAAAAAAATTAATGTGTTGTGGAGTATGGCGATGTGAGTTCAGTTTTGGATGACATTAATGCTGCCTGTACCTTGACATTAATACATAAAAACCTCGTTTGTGCATTGATGTCTCATAGCCCCACAGTGACCTTTACCAATGACAGGGACTTGAGAAACATCATCAACACCAGGACCTAGCTATGAGTGCCAGGACAGCCTGTGAAAGTTCGTTCTTTCCTTTCCGTGGGTTCTAGAGCTCAAGCTCAGAGCATCGGGCTTCATAACAAGCTCCTTTGCCCTGCTAAGCCACCTCCCTGGATCTCCACATGATTTTTGGCTGGTTTGATCTTGTGCAGGCAACCTCAGCTGCTGGGCATTGGTGTGTGCATCAGCCATGCCTTGTCTAGAAGGAAGCCCTCCAATGCCTTGCTTCTCCATCTGCATTCTTTGCTCCTACTTTTGTGAGATGCTCCCTCAGTCTTAGATGGAGGGAGGTTGCTGTGGATGCTCTGTCCACGTCTGGGACTCATCACACTTATCCCAGCACTTTGACCAGTTTTAAGCCTGATTAACCAACTTCCACTGCAAAAAGTAACTTCTCTACTCAAATCAGAGATGCGTGGCTTATGAAAAACCGGGCAACTAGCAAGCAACTATGTAATTCAACACAGTCACATTTCACAGTGAAAATGAATTGGGTTTATAAAACAGTGTTCCAGCTAAAAAGCTGGCATAGCCTTTGGTTGTAGTTCAGTGACAGAGCACTTGGTTCATATTGCATCTTAAGGCCCTGGGTTTAATTCCCAGAACCTCCAAAAAAAAAAAAATCACAAATAATAAATAAATAATATTGTACTGTGATAGAAAAATAGACTCACAGTCAGTGTAGGAATTTATGTCCCCTTTCCTGAAATTACGATTTATATTTTCTGACATTTTATAGTTGAGAGCAGTTCTTCAGTTAAGCCTCTCTAGAAAGGCCCACAAAGACTCACCCAGATGTGTACCTTCTAGAGGAGTACAAATCCAGTCAAGTGGACAGTGACTAGCATCACAGGAAGAGACAAAGAGACTCTGTCCCAGGTGAGTTCCACCTTTAATGTTGCAACAAGGAGCAGAAAGGGTTAACTCAGCAGAGGAGGAGAGGGAACAGGAGTCACAAACAGGACCTAGGGCCAGGGGCCTCACCACTGAGAAGTCTAAGTCAGCAAAACAGATGCTAGGTTTTCAGGGTTTTCTTTTTCTTTTTTTTTTTTTTTTTTTTTTTTTTTTTTTTGATTGGTTGTTGGTTTGTTTGTTTGTGGGGGGAAAAGGAAAGATGCAGATGTGTATTTTTCCTCTAAATGTTATGTGTTTTAATACAAATTATCCTCTCAATGAGCAATTTCCCTGCAGTGAGCATAATATCACTGGGCAAGGCCTGCGACATCTGCTAAGGCATAACAGAGGAAATGTCCTCCTTTGTTTCCAAGCTGTTCTCGCTAGCAAGCCCGTCAGATCACCAACTGTACATGCAATGGAGGCATCTTCATGGTGCCAGAGAAGAAACAGTGGAGGGAAATGTTTATGTAAATAATTCAGTGAGGGATCATTACTGTACTTATGGTACTCAAACTAAAAGTGGTGGAAGATGAATAGGTATTGTGGTAAATAAATATATTTAATTACATGTTCTTTCCCATCTGTCACTCAGAAATATATACCTGTATGCCACATTAAGTAGCCCCAACTTGTCACAAAGATAGATAATAGTAATTTCATAGAGCAATTACCATAGTAACTAAATTTTCCTATGACTTTGGATTTTATAAATGTGGCTCAACTGTTTGTAAAACAAGACTTCTACCTAAATTTAGATGGAGATTTCAGTTATCATGCCAAAGTCTTTTGAAAATATATTTAACAGTGAAGTATGTTCTTTTTGTCTTTTTGTAGTCCGCCTGAAAATAAATAAATCTTGTAACATGCTCCTGTTATTTAAACGTCAGGAAATTTCACTTTCGGCTATAAATACTATGTATAAGTAGTTTATCTTTAAATAATAATCTACTTTATATGCACATATAAACTTACATTCATATTTATTTAGTAATAGGCCTTGCAAAGAATTATTTTGACATCCAAAATAAAACATGAATTTATCTAGTATATACTAAAGCAAAACATGTATACACATACACACACATATATGTGTATGTATATATATATATAAAACACTTAGGTTTTTCCTGGGGTATAGGTATATATATATATATATATATATATATATATATATATATAATTACTAACAAGCAGCTGATTAAAGTACTTCAACAAGAATGAATGACTTGTAAGTGATCAAGTGAAATTATTTTCCTTTATAATTCTTATGAGAGAATATTTAGGAAAAACCCATTCTGATTACAAGATGGGGAAGTGGTGTGAAATTAAACAGGAGTCATTAATAATCTCTCATCTTAATCTAGAATGTCATCCAATTTACCTCCTAGACACATAAAACAAAAGAGCTTATTTCTAGAGACATAAAAAAAAAAAAAAAAGAACATATTCACCACGTGGTCTGTCTCTTGTCATCTATCGTGACAAGTGCTGAGTTGGCTTCATCTATTATAATAACTAGTAAACACAATACCAAAATTTCTCCAACATTATTCCTTTACCCAGGCCCCCTTAAACTGCAACCATGGCCACGGATTTTCCCTGTGTCTGACATTACACACTTCTAAGGGCTCCTTTCTCATCATCATATGTCTACTACCCTATATCTACCATCAACCATGTACTTACAAATTCAGTTAGGGCCGAAGAGATGGCACCATTAATAACTCAGATTCCAGCCCAAGATATCATGTAAAATAGCCTAGGCATAAGACTGGAGAGATGGCTCAGTGTGTAAAAGCGCTGGCTGCTCTTCTAGAGAACTAGGGTTTGATTCCTAGCACCCAACTGGTGACATATATATATATATATATATGAATGTATGTATATATATATGAATGTATATATATATATATATATATATATCGCTATAGTCCCAGGGGATCCCACACCCTCTCACCCTCTTCTGGCCTCTGCTATCACTGCATCCACATGGTGAACTGTTGCATAAAATACATAAGCTCTTAATTTTTATTATTAAAAGCCTATGAATATTATAGCAATTTTATTTAAGCCACTACCATATCAATAAAAGACACAGACACCTGTTGTATTTAAAGCAGCTTTGCTTCACCTGAGGCTGTCAGATATTACCCCCTAATCTACCTTTGTTACCTCTCAGCCCCACAGCCCATGCTGTTTTGCTTTAGTCATTCCTATCTGGGCTCCTTTCCATCCAGTATCCCCATGAGTACTTGCACATGCTTTCCAACTGGGCCGTATCTCTCCATGCCGATCTTCAGAGTTCCTCCTCCAGGCCCTCATGATGCTTTACCTAGCCCATGGTGACTCTGCTTCCTTCTTCCCCACCTGCCTTTCCATCTCTCCCATGATCCTTCTCTTCTCAAAACCCATGAACTTTGGCCATGCCTACTTCATTTCTGCCCTGCCCAGGTGTGTAGGCTTTTATTCAGCTCATCAGTAATAATTTGGAGGGCAAGGATTACAAATGTCACTTTGGGGTACATGAGTATCTAATCATAAAAGACAGCAAGCAGACCTCAGGGGACAAAATAATTAACAATCAAACACAAAGCACCAGGCCATGCTGTTACAGTGCACAGACATGCCTGCGGACAAAACATCCACATGCATAAAACTGAAATAGAAAATAAAAAAATGCCCTGTGCCTATAATCCCAGAACTGAGGAGACAGAGACAAGCAGATGCCAGGGACTACTGGGCCAACCAGCCTAGGCTACATGAAGGGCTAAAGATAAAGGTGGTTGTGCCAGAGGTCGAGAGACGGCATTGGATTACATGGAAATGGAGTTAGTGATCCTTGCAAACCACCACGTGGTGCTGGGAATCAAACCCAGGTCCTCTGTAAGAGCAGCAAGTGCTCTTAACTGCTAACCATCTCTCTGCCCAAAGTTTATTTAAAGGTGTAAAAAGAACTATAGGCTGGTATGGTGTGACAACATTCTTTTAATACAATAGTTTTGTAGAGTATTCTTGAATATAATCAATAAAAAGAAATTCTCTAGCCTCAGAGACATAAATGAGGTAACTGCCTCTTGAAGCCTTAAAAATATCTGTTTCACTGTAAGATGGCAGTTCTAATATACTTGGTGACACTTTAATCATTCCTTTGGGTGCAGAACATGTTAAATATTTTAGCTTTCTAACCTGTAAAGAAATAAAAATTTACATTTCCCAGGGTGGCCTCTTCTTTCAGAAGGGTTATGGACTTCCCCCTCTTTCTTCTCAGAGCCAAGAGCATTTAAATGTCTCATGTCTTATAATTCATCATGTGGGAGAAGGCACTGAATAAAGAGATTTAGTGTGGATGTTGATTCATTCCACATTTATGCTAAGGTATCAATATTGATCTATGTTGAAAGCTAAAAATTTATAAGGAAAAGAGCTGGATCATTAGTGAGATCATTAGTGGGGATCTGAATTGGTGTGGCTTTTGTGTGAACTCCAGTATCAGGGAAAGCAGGGAGGTTATCTGTGAAGATTCAGTGCAAGTGATGACTGGTCCTGTGTACTGATAAGACATCCATAAATGTGGGGAAACGAAAAGGCAAACAAACACCTCTTTTTACAAACTGAGCTGGGTCCCCAAAGGCATGATGTGGCAAGGGATGAATTTTAACAATATTTCTAACAGCATGGTCTGGAGCTTTCTATTTGATTGTTATTATTTTGCTCACCGAGATCTGGTTGTTGCCCAGACAAGCATATTCTCACGTACACCTGTCCTTGTTGTATAAACCTTGCTCTACCTAATTTAAAGTTGATTGGTTAATTAAAAATAAAGAAAAGAAAGAAAGAAAGAAAAGGCATACACTTGGACAGGGCAGGTATGAAGGACAGAGTGAAGGTTCGAGGACTTGGGAGGGTAAAGGATATTGGGTAAGAGGAAAGGTACCAGAGGGGAGAGAGAGAGAACAGAATTGCATGGGATAGAAAAGAACCGCGTCACCCAGGAGGAGAACCTTGAAGCTGGAAAGAACAAGTGGCCCAGATGAACAACATAAGCAAGAATTTTGGGATTATGGATGGGAAATAGCCCAGATAGGAATGATGAAAGCAGATGGCATGGGATGGGGGCTGGGAAATAACAGGAGGGGTTTTAGTGGGCTAATATCTGCCCAGCCCCAGGTAAATTAAGACATTCTAAAATACAACAGGTGTCTGTGTCTTTTATTGGTCATGATAGTCAGTTAGATAATAACATTGTAATAATTATAGCATTTAATAATAAACATTATTAGCTTTTTAAAATATTTTCCCAACAAGCCGGGTGTGGTGGCGCACGCCTTTAATCCTAGCATTCAGGAGGCAGAGGCAGGCGGATCACTGTGAGTTCGAGGCCAGCCTGGTCTACAAAGTGAGTCCAGGATGGCCAAGGCTGCACAGAGAAACCCTGTCTTGAAAAACCAATATATATATATATATTT
Organism: Acomys russatus; assembly: GCF_903995435.1. Classification (NCBI taxonomy): domain Eukaryota; kingdom Metazoa; phylum Chordata; class Mammalia; order Rodentia; family Muridae; genus Acomys; species Acomys russatus. The sequence goes on along the minus strand of NC_067164.1, from coordinate 15,357,293 downwards.
TTTTTTTCCCAACAAAGATTTAACTAAGAATTCACTGGAGGCGATTTGATGAATTTAGACTATTGCTTTTAAAATTATCTGTATTATCTATAGGCCCAGCTAGCTCAGTCAGTAGAACATGAGACCCCTAATCTCAGCGTAGTGGGGGGTCGAGCCCCACGTTGGGCGCCACTTATTGTTTTTAAAATTATCTGTATTACCTGTAGGCCCGGCTAGCAATCAATCAAGACACAGATACTTGTTATATTTTAAAATAGCCTTGGTTAACCTAGGGCAGGGCAATTGTCAATCCTCTAAACTATCTCCCATAGTAGGGCCTCAGTCATGGGATCCCTGCCTCAATCCCATGCCATCTGCTTCCAATTACTTCTATTAAGCTACCTCCCATCTATAATCCCATATACTTGCTCATGTTCTTCATATGGGCGGGTTCTCCATTCATGCCACCGGCTATGTGCTAACCCACGGCGACCTTCTTCTCTTTACTTCAGGTCTCTCTTCTTTCTCCTGGTGGCGGTCTTTTTTCTTCCCAGGATTCTTCTCTCCTAGTGCCACATATCTCCTGCCTATCTCCTAGCCCCACCTATCTCCCTCCTGCCCAGGTGGGATGGCTTTTTATTAAGCAAAAGGTGGGTCAGACAGCAAGCAGTAATTAGCATCAAAATACATCAGATTATCCCCCAACATTAGACTGCAAACATAACTGTTTGGGTAACTAAGAGGAAAAGTTGGCACATAAATGAGCAAATCCACTTTTTTTGGTTTTTGGTTTTTGGTTTTCGAGACAGGGTTTCTCTGTGTAGCCTTGGCTGTCCTAAACTCACTTTAACTCACAGAGATCCACCTGCCTCTGCCTCCTGAGTGCACCACCATGCCCAGTGCAAGTCAGTTTTTAGAGACAGAAATAATGCGGTGGCCTTAAGTGCTGACATTACAGCTACAGGCTAGTGCTTGAAGCTGGGAGTGCACTCCCACCATCAACAGAAACATCTTTGTGAGGCGAACACCTGCATGGGCTAGATGGATTCCATATACCAAACTCCTGCAAGAAGGGTAGCCCTGAGAGGAGAGGATGGAGAGTGCTGAGGGAAACGGGAATAAACAGGAGGCACTTAGATGAGATGAACTTTACCATCCTTCCAGGCATGATTTACCTTCACAAAGAACAGAGATGCTTAATATTCAAACAATCAGCCATACATAGAGACAAAGCAAGACAGGAACAATGGGGAAGGAGATGAACTTCTTATTGAACCAAGTTGTTATCGACGACACACATTGGGCTTTTTGAGGAGGCATTTGCTTGATAATGCCCCTTCAAAGATATAGCTTCTAACCCAGATTTCTCTGGTTCTCTTCAGCATTTGGTCAGATTTCCTCCCTTCATGACAGAGTCAGCTATTTAGAGATAGGTGAAAATGAGACTATCTGGATGTATTAAATTATGCTATGGGAGTTATGGTCTGACCATGGTGTCTTTCCTTTGCTGGTCAGCAGAGGGCTCTGTCTGTCTTAGGCAATCGCTACCCAAGCTGATGCTGTCTGTCATCTTCACCTTGATGCCATAATGAACTGTGCTCAGGTTAACCACTCTGGGAGCGGCCCCTGTGCAAACAAATGCTCCTCAACCGCAGATATCATAGCTGACCACAGCTAATTGTTTCAAACTTCCTCACACATGACTCAGCTATGGAAAGAGGAGTAGAAGCTGAAATGTGCTCTGAGAAGAGAAGAAAAATTATTTGGTAAATAGTTCTTATTAGTTCCAAGGTTTACCTTTGGTTCCCACCAAGGAAAGAAGTGCAGGAGATAAGAAAAATGCAGTTCAATTCTTGACAACTTAACGTTAACTGTTTATATCTTCAGATACTTTTAAAAAGCAATCTGTGCATGTCATTAAAAGAACAAAACAGTACTATTTCATCATAAAGATAGGAGATAGAAATATATTTACCTATGTGCTAGTCAAAAGAATTTTGATGCTAAACACTAGCTTCACTAAAACATAAGCAAAGTCAAACACAAAAAGACATACTAAAATTCACAGTGTAGCTACATCTTCATCTTTTTCTGAATACTCTATTTTCTCTCTTCGTTATCCTGACATAAATTAACTTAGAACACTGAGTGTCAGTCAAACAGAGCACACCATGAGGCATTGACTCAAAGGCAACCAGTGGTTGAGAACATCATAAAGACTCACCTTGAGTCAAAATTAGCTCTTATTACATGAAAAGAATATTTAAGAAATGTATTTTTATCTATATCCAGTGAGCAGAAAACACTCATAATTGAAATTTTTATTGAGCTGAGCCCAAGAGAAACATTAAGCATCATAAATGTAATTAATTCATTATAAAAGCAAAAACAACTAAAAAAAATTGACATGCTATTTTATATTTCAATGGAAGTTGACTGTTAGCTACTAAAGGCTGCTTAATGAGAAATAACTTTAATAGATATACTAAAATGTGGATTTGTAAGTTTGTCTTTTAATTACCCATTGAACTATGAACTCCCAGTGGACTCTCCTAGCCCTGGTTAGCCGATAAATAAATGGATGTACAGTCAGAGCAGGTTAATGGGACATCTCTGAAGTCAGCCTTTGAGAGGAGCTTTGGAGACTTTGACTGACCAAAAGCATGCCCTGAGAGATGACTTTGAACTCTGCAGTACTTGTGGTGTAGGGCTCTTGAGACAACTTGTGTTCTGAGATACGGAAGCATAATTGCTTAACCAATATCAAATAACGAGCCTTTTGGATTTTTTAAAGGAAAATAGAAATGCATGTTTCTGAGGTTCCCTTAGGTTGATATAACTTTTGCCTTGATAGTATCATTTTCCCCCAAGGCCTGGAGATGCAGTTCAGTGCTCAGAGCCTGCTTCATGGCTTAACACCCTGGGTTTGATCCCTACCACATACACACCCTGCAGTACACACACACACACACACACACACACACACACACACACGCACACATACACACACATGCACACACACGTACACATGCACGCACACATACACACACATGCACACACACGTACACATGCACACACACACACACACGCACACACGCACACACACACGCACACACACACACATGCACACACACATACACATGCACGCACACATACACACACATGCACACACATATTCACATGCACACACACATGTACACACGCACACACGCACACACACATGGCCATAATAACATCTGGGTCATGTAACAGAAAGTGTGTCCAGATCTGTATTAGTGATCTCACAGACAAATAGAGCAGACATGTTGGTTATTACAGAGCCTCCTGCCGGGGGGTTTTCTGTGTCCTAATCTATGGCTTACAATGATTATTCTTACTCTCAGATTAAATACTTGGGTTCTTTTTAAAAGGTAATTTTTTTCAAGAGACAATAAAGGTCACTCAATACATTCTATTGTTTTTCAGATGAATATCATGAGGGATAAAATGAGACTGTAGATGTTTAAGAAAGGCAGCCAGGCTGCAGCATCAAATGCCAGTCATTTTTGTGCAAAATGTCCTAAAGCCAGCATTTCCTAGTTCTGTCACATTTGGGCCCCTAATAGCTGTCCTCTTCTGTGCTTTGGGGCAAGGTCTTCAACTGGTTAGTCTCATTCCTAAGAAAAAGGACCGTTGTACATGATAGTCATTCTGGGGTATAAACAAGGAGACCCTGAAACAGAAAATAACCCCCCCCCCAACGAACAGCGTTCATCCCTGGGTTTGGCATCTCCTCAAGACCTCAACTCAGCTTTAGGAAGTGACATAGACTGGACCTTGGTCCTGTAGTACCTCTCATGAATAAGGAGTATATGGGAACATGTGTGAGAGCGGAGTCCTGAGAAGGGACTTCAGAGTGCTTGTGACAAAACTCCAAGAAAACAAGAGTCTCGTGACCTTCTCTCTTCAAAAGCCAGAATTGTTCTTAGAATGTGTTTTTGTGCTCAGGGTAGGCTTGTTTTAGATATTTTTTTTATTACAACTGGCTGTTTTTATTTGTTGATACTCCTCTGTGAAAAAGCATGCCCAGTGCAACTTGTTCTTGTGATTGTGCACAGCTTGGACTCAGGAGAACTTTACTCATGTGACCTTTCTTAACCTTCAGAGTATAAACTGTCTGATGTTGTGAATAAAGCTGGCTACTGCATGAGACTTTAGTCGGCCTCATTTTTTAGGCTCCATTCTCCCAGGTCCCACTGCCTTTAGAGCTGCAAGCAGAAGTGGAAACACCAAACATCTGCTGACAGAGGCATGCACCTCTCTTCCTCTAGCAATCACAATGATTCTCAGGTTGGACCAAGAACCATAAGGCTGGGGGATTTGTTTCTCTGTGTTGATTCCAGTTCTTTGGCAGGTGATTTCCACTGTATGTTCTACAGCTGTAGAAGTTGAATGGCCTTTTAATCCATCTCTGGCAAATCAGTGTGCCCATGACCACTTCCGTTTGTTACCTACTTCCTTATAACTATTTTTTAAAACTACCATTTAATAAGCCACCGTGCCTATGACTTATAAAGACTGTTTTAAGGAACACACAAGCAAGTTTATGTAAATGATTACTGATTTACTGCCAGGCACAAAGGACCACTTCTATCCAGGAAGATAAGACCTTAAACTTAAAAGGGATAGAGATTTTCTGAAAAAAAAAAAAAATGCTGTTATCTATTTTCCATGAAAGTCTTTTACTTGTATGACTGTTTATTTAATACACCTCAGTTTTCTTAACCTTGTTTCTTAAATTTTGATTGATTTTACTTCAAATTACTGCTCTCTTGAGTGCTACAGAAGTCAGAATTTCTCAGCAACTAAGCTGTTGATTAGATTAGACTGTAGCTTCCTTCACTGTGCTCCAGAACTACCTCTGACGTGAATGCAACTGTCTGCAATACATTTTTGTCATTTAGCTATAATTAGAAGATTCAGAAATTAAAATGACCTGGGTTTTTATACAGTTAGATTCTCTTATTCTGCCCACCTCTCCAGCTCCCTTGCTATTTTATAAAATAATATAATCAGAGGACAACTTAATCCACACACACACACAATTTTTAAGGACTTGTGTTGGGCACATGTCTGGGTCGGTGACTACAAACCTGAGTGAAGCCATGATCTATGCCCTGGAATACTTATGATCTCCCAGAAAGGAATAATTAAGAAGGACAATATGACCATCAAGTGTCATATGATACAAAATATATATGAAAGCATATAAATAATCTGATGGTCATTCTTGAACTCCAGTGGCAAAAAGATAAAGGGTGATTTAAAGGACCACAAACAATTAGATTTCTTAGAATCACTGTTTTAAGTACAGTATTTAAATGAATACTTGGGGAAAACTGAGAGACTGAGGTCATCATTTGATCAAAGCATGAGAAAACTTTCTTATGAAATGAGAACACTAAGATTCAGATTACTAAGAAGCTTCTCCATGACTATAAAATGAGATTGAAAATCCAACTGAAAACATGACAAGAAACAGGGTTAAATATCTGCCACTATGTGTTGATATAGAGCTAAATGCTCTATAACAAAAATTCTGGTCACCTAATTATAGCCTCCTGGCTTACGTCTTTCTACTAAACCATGAGGTCCTGGAAGCAGCAACACTGCCCTGCTCCACACTCTGCTCCTGGGCCTTGAATTCTGCCTGATGAATGGCTTCTGAAAACTCCTATTGGAACCAACCACTAAGTATGTGTCCTGTTCAAGGACAATCTTTGTTCATAGCAACGTAACTCTTTCCAGGAGGTGATGCTACTCAGAAGGCCAACTCTATCCTAACTATTTCTAAAGTGCAAAGTTTAAATGCAGTTTCAATCTCAGCCAGAAATAAATAAATAAATGAAAGAAAGGAAGGAAGGAAGGAAAAAAAGGAAGGAAGGAGAAAGACAATGGAGTGTCTTCTTAAAACATGGCAAAAAATAAGTCCATTTGTCTCTTTTCATATATTACATGCAGCTCATTATTATGCAAATTTTCTCTTAATTCCAATAATTTAAAAATATATGATGACAAAGCTTTGCATTGTTATTAGGCAGATGAGAGCTATATATTTCCTATGCCAAATTCTTCCTAATATTATCTGTAATGGCTGCAATATCCTGAATATGCTTCATGTTACCTAATATTCTTTTTCTTGTAGAAATAACTATACTCATCACTTTGACAAGAGGGTCTCACCAAGTTTTTTATTCAAGATCATGGAATTTGAGTGACTGTCTCTACAGTCCCCTGCTGCCCACTGCCATACCTACCCACCAGGATGGACACTCATCCCTTAGAACCATAAATGAACTCTTCCTTGTAGCAGCTGGCTTGGTTGTGATAGTTTATCAGCACATCAAAAAAGAAACTAAAACACATATGGATGTTGTAACATTGATGCTTCTTTGATTATAAATCCAATCATGTTTTGGTATATTTATCTAGAGCACATCTATAATTTTTATATTTGATTAAACAGCCCTAAAACCCATTTTAAATGCATAAACTTAACCCTCATAAAAGTAAAAGAAAAAATTCCATGCTGAAAATAGAGACTAAGAAGATAGGAGAGATCTCAAGAAATGTATTAGCCTAGATGAAGCAGGTCCTTATATAACTGTCCAAATATTCAAGAAGAAAACACAGGCCAAAATAAGAAAAAGAAAAAAGAAAACACAAGGCCTTGTCTGTGACAGGGTGTGACAAAAATCAGAAGCCTCACATTCCTCAATGTCTTCATAATGTACCTTAGAAAATGTGTGTAATTGAGTATAATAAGAAAGAAAATTGTCAAAGAAAATTTTCTAGTTCTTCTTTGCCTCTAAGTAGAAAACAGAAATGTTTCTGTTGAGAACATGACCATGGGCAAAGTGCATACAACTTTGGAGACTAAATTCTTAGGCTCTTCATTTTTATAACATTTACAAGTTGAACAAATTCAAGTAAAGTTACCTGAACATTAGCAAGAGCTAATCTGGAGGAATAGTTGCAAGCCAGTCCTCCTAGAATGAAGCAGATATGAAGCAAAGATGAAGAACGAAACAAAGGTCAAATTAGATGACAACTCTTTTAAAAAGTATAGCTCGAATGAATTTAAAACAATACTGTAGTCTAATCATGGAGCTATGTATTTTCCTTAGATCAAAATGAAATATAAGAGGGAAAAGGTACCATGAGATTTGGAAATGGAACAGTTAGGCCCAGATATTCTAAGGCCTACATACTTTATAGCTGAGAGTGTTACTGAAATATTAGCTACTGAAGACTCTTCACACTAGCTGTGGGTGATGATATGGAGACCAGAGCTGATGGTGCTAATAATACAACTTTGTGTAAAGACTATATAAGAAAGCTTTATAGCTATATGCATACATATGTACACATATATGAACAATATGTTTCCTATAAGACAAAAACAGAGGAAATGTAAGCATAGGTTTACATGAAGACTTATACGCAAATGATAAAACTATCTTTGTTTTTCATAGACCAACATTGTAATGAACCAAGTGTTTATCTGTAGACTGATGGCTAAATCATGTGTGATGGGTCCATCAAACTGCTTACTATGCTAAAATTTAAAAATAAAATTATAAAACTATCAATAATTGACAATATTGATGAGTCTTAAAACAATTATGTTAAGAAAAAGAAAAAACTCAGAAATAATATATTCTGTATGATTCTATTTATACAGAATTCTGGATGGTGCTAAGTGTGTGTGACTATTGAATGCAGAACACTGATTGCCAGAACACAGCACTGCAAAGGGCCATAAGGAACAATGAGGAAAGTGCACTGCCTTGAGTCTTATGAAGGTTCTTCAAATGAATATTACTGTTCACAGTATAAAACTCCTCTAAAATCTGCCAAATCACACAATGATCACTCTATAGCTACAGTTTTACCACAAAATTTTTCATGTTGGTTTGATAAATATTGTGTATCTGTGCACAGTATTACAGAACTTATACTTCTGCATATTCATTCACTGCTTGATTTTTCTCATGCATGTGAAGAAAGAGTAACCCTTAAACACAATGGGCATTGCTTCCAAAACAACATATCATGATGTCTAGGGTATTTGTCAGTTCCTTTAGTCTTAGTCTGAAATGATCCCTGTTGTTAGTAGTTCTGAGTGCCTATGAAAGTTACCCAGGGAAAGACAGCTAAATAAAATTTTAAAAGTATTAATAAGAGAAAAATTAAGCAATTAAAATAAGTAGATACTGTTGCAAGTCTCTCTTTATAATAACAAAGTAGAACATGGAAATATATATATATATACATATACATATATATTCATGCATATTATTGGAAAAGAGAAAATACTAATAACATATGCCTTTTATGAATATATGTGATCTATATATAAATTACAAATTATAATATATACTTTTGTAGTATACAAAATGTGCGTAAAATCCTTAGTCATAGGCTAACCCATGGTTTCAGAGTTCTGTGTAGTGCAAATTATTTGAAAAGAAGTTGTGAGCTCTGGAGAGTCATTTCAGATGATTCGGAATGAGCTCCAATGGTGAAGAAAATATAATTTTACAGATCAATGCAAAAAAAGCCAGTAAAAGAAATGCCAGAGGCAAAGAACAAGGAATGACTGTTTGGGAGGGAAGGGCGCCAGTAGCAATTCTGCACCATTAGAATGCATTCAAGCTTCATATAATTGAGATTTTAAAAAAATAAGCAAGGGAAAAGGTAATAAACATGTTTTATTTTGTTTTATCCTAAATAAGCAGTAATGAGATAGTACTTTTTTATCAATATGTTTATATTATTAAAAATTAATTTTATACATTTGCAAAATCTCTTAGATTTACCAGTATTTAATTTTTAGTGAGCTGAAAGTTAATATTATAGAAACTCTATAATACATTAATAAATCAAACATTAGCTTATTCTCTGACTTGTCTCAATCTATCGGACAATCTATAGACTATACAATGCCATCTCCTCACTATTCTAAACCAGTGTGAGTAAAGCATGTGTTGGGTTTTTTTCCTATCAAATATAATCAATTGATTAATTGCCTGTCCATACACAGTTTTAATGGAACATCGTTATTTTTCACATTGATGAGAACTGATAGATTCGGCATCAACAATAATAGTAATAGCAACAACTAATACTTGATTTCCATAATCCTGATGCTAAGACCTACCTCATTTAAGCTCTACAATGATTCTACAGTAATTCTTACTATAGTGATTGATTCACTATCTAAGTTTGCATGAAGGCACATAGAAGAGAAAATGCCTCAGAATGCCAACTGTCAAGGGATATTATTGGACATCTTTCATTGTGTTTAAATCGGCTACATCATATGGAGCTGGCCTTAAACTCAGATCTGTTTGCCTCTGTCTCCTGGATTAAAGGTGTGTTTATATTCTAGCGGGATCACACAGACCTAGGAGATCTTTGGCTGTGATCCCTTGCCAGTGGGCAGAAAAGGCAATGAGTCGGAGAAGACTTGAGAGAATAGGATGTCCCCAACTCTCACGAGAGGAGAGTAGAAAGGGGAGCCACTTAAGAGGCAGTTTTACAGAGAGAGGAGGCAGTTTTACCAGGACAGTAATAGATGGGTTGCAGAGAGAGAGAACTCAGATAAAGACAGAATGAATCAGAAAATAAGCAGAAGTCAGAAGATTAGAGCGGATTGCTGAGTTTGAAGCCAAGCAGAGCAATTCTGGGCAGAGAGAAGCCAGATTAAATAAGTCAGTAGGGAGAAGAGTTTGGGCCATCACAGCTGAGTTGAACCAGCCAGCCCAGAGCTCAGAAAGAACAAGAAAGGGTGAGCTTATTAAGCAGTAAGTCTCAGAGGCTAAAACATTCTAGCCCTAGGTTAGATTGTATGGAGGCTAGAAGCTTCCAGGACCAGGCCCAAGTTAGCAGATGGATGCAGTAAGCCTCTGAGACAAATAATTGAGCAAGGAGAATAAAAGTCACTTTTACAAGCAGATGTAGAAAATATATGTAATTTATACAGGAGCACAGGAAATATAGTTTTGACAACATAAACACAATTCATACGAGAAAAAATGATAAATTCAACCAAAATTTAAAATATTTGCTCTGTGAAATAATGAACCAATAAAACCTTGTCCTCTGGGAGCCCTGTGCTGAGTTTACATTATTTCATGCCCTTTATTTACCGCAGGAACCACAGAGCCCCAAACTTGAACTTTGAAATTTTCAGTTTCATAACACTTTACTTCTGCTGATACAGTCTAATTCCCCTTTCTCTCTCTTATTTAGTCAGGAATCTTACTATTACTACCATAGACGAGGTGACTGACAAGACAGACAGAGACATTTCTCAGGATTCTGGAGGCCCTGAAGCAAATTGGAATTCTTGATAAGGATTCGCCTTCTGTTCGAAAGGGGCCATAGTTTCATTGTGTCTTCACATTTAAGATACACAGAGGAAATAAATTCTCTCATCTCCTATAGGGACCCAACGCAATCTTGGGGAGTCTCTGCTAATTGGTACTTTAGCCAATACCCTGAGCACTATGGTTCCATCACATGGATGTCAAGGCAGCATGATCATCGATCCATAGTATTTATCCCAACATCCATTCTTGATCTCAAATTCTGTGCTAACAAAACTTTTTAACTAGACCAAATTTTCTCAGAATGTCTCTTTCTCCCTGACTCAAATTTAGGCTCAACATTCCTAATGATAGTGAACTGTCTTGATACAGCCTGAGCCTGAGGAATAATTTCTTTTAATTGAACTTTTTTATTTTTTGCATATACATTAATATTATTACACATATATACAATAAAGCTACCTATAGCAAGAAGAACCATGACACAATCAGGAATTATATAAAGTTTACATTCTCAGTGTTTTGGGTAAGAATAATTTCTTAACAGTAAAGAGAGAAAAATAACCCAAAAGCTCAAGTACAGAAATGCAGAAATGCTATGTTTAGTAGATGAATTCAAATAAACTTCTTTAACATTTTTATTGAAACCTCTGTGCAGGGGAGTAGATAAATCATGATATGTTTTGATGAAACTAACACGCCAGGAACTGGAGTGTCAACTGAAGCTCTCAAAAGACAAATGCCTGGTCCTAAAATCCCAAAGCGCACGTACGATCCAGATTCTTAGCCCTTTCTGTGATAGCTATATATATGTTTTAATCTAATCTAAGTAGAATCATTAGTATGCATTTCTTTATATTGGGTTTTTTTTTTGTTGTTGTTGTTTGTTTTTTGTTTTGTTTTGTTTTTTTAGCTTACTATCTCTTACTTCCGGGGAATTTTATATACGAGTGCTGTATTGATATCTTTTCCATGTTCCCCATCTCACTCCTCTGTCTCTCTTCACGTCCCTTCCCACCAGACCTCAAACTCCTATGCTCTTCTTTAATGTTACATACATAGCTATTTGCTAATCTCTGTGGTGTTGAGATCAGGACATCACGGAACCTCCAAGAACTGAGACCCTGTGAAAGGTCCTTGGAGTTTTGCAACTGAGATAGTTATAATGGAATCCAAAGTTCATTTATAGGGTGAGCTTGTTATAAAAGGAGGAAGCCAGGCTCCTTTAATAGGATTGTGCATGAAGTGTTTCCCCTGAGACACACACACAGTGGCACACCCATATGCACATGCATGATTGCACACACACACACACACACACATGCAAACACTCACACATGTATACACACATTCATATACAAACACAAGCATACACATGCTCACATGATCACACACACACTTGCACACACAAAGGTTTATGGTGAAGGCTTGGTCCCCACATGGTGGCACCAGTGAGAGGTGCTTGGATCAATCAGGAGAGTACTAACTGCATCAAAACATTAATCCCCTGTCTGACAAATTAATAGCCAAATGGGATTCTAGGAAATAGTTACTGGTTACCAGAAATAGGTCACGAGGCGGGAGGAGGGTGGGGGAGAAATTGACTCTGAAAGTCAATTGTGTCAATGGCCACTCTTCTGTCTCTCTCTCTCTCTTTTCTCACCATATCCCACCCCCATCACTGGACCTCTACAGGGTGAGCAGTTTTCATCCTCATATCCGTCTATGTTACACAGACTCTCCATGGGGCCAGAAACGTTGACCTGAATGGCCATGGACCAAAACTTCCAACACCTTGAGAGTAAAACCACAACCATTTGTTTTAAGTTACTTATGTCAGTCGCTTTGTCTCAGAGAAAGACCAGTGTGCCTCCCTCTCTGCCGTTGAGTTCGTGTCTCCTTGCCTTTCACACTCTTGCCAGACCCTGAACCAAGATGTTTTGACTATCAGCCTCCAAAGCTGTGCACTAAATAAACATATTTTATCTGTCTGTAGCTTTCTCCAGGTGTTCTGTGTTATGATAAAAAAAAAAAAAAAAGACTAGCATGTTTTGAATTAAGATACATTCATTTCATTTAACACCAGATTCCTTTTTACCTCAAAAAAGGGTGAAGTTCTCTTCAAGGCGCTAACAGTATCATGAATGAAGTAGAGAAAAATCTTTGCTGTATAACGCAGCTTACGTCTCTACACTAGAGAGAGGAGTCATAACTAAACATGTGCATAGGTACTTTGTCAGGTGGTGGGAACCCTAAGAAAAAACAGAATGAACGTAGACTAAGAGCTGAGATTTACATACTAGTTACAGGGGGGACCTCTGATTGGGTCACATGTTAGTGGAGACACGAATGGCTTGAAGAAGTGAGTCTAGAGCGACACGCAGACAAAGCAGCAGGTGAAAAACCTCTGAGGCCTGTGTATACACAGCCTGCAGAAACCACAGTATATTGGACGGGGATGGAAGTGGGGATGAGGGGGAGGGGAGGGTAGGGTAGAGTTTATGAAGGACTTCCAGGTTTTCTTCTGAGTGATAGAGGAAGCCAGAGAAAGGCTTTAAGCTGAAAAAAAAAAAAAAAAAAAAAAAAAAAAAAAGATGGGATCTGGTTTATCCTGCAGGTATCATTGCAACTGTTAACTGGGTAATAGACAAGAAAAAGGCAACTTTGATAGGAAAGTGGGCAGCAAAGAGACAGGGAGGCCAGCTGGGTCTCTAAATAACCAGAGGCCAGTTGAAGGCTAAGGTTACCTTAAGTTAGAATGGTTTTAAGAAGAAACATCTATTCTTTGTGGCCAGATACATTTACGGCCTATGTAGGAGGCACAGTGGACAGACCTTTCTCATGAGTTAGTTATTAGGTGTGGGAGAAAAATGGAGGCATAAAAAAATGCATTTGTCGCACACTGAAAGAAAGCAGGTTTAGGGCTGGGAGGCTGCTATGTATACATAACCATTAGCTTCTTCCAATGTTGACAGGTGATTTTGGACATTCAAATGAGAGATTGCACACGAGTGTGTGACACAGGGCTTCTAAGCCAGGAAGATGAGGACCGCCATCTGACTGAACAAGCCATTGGACTAGGAGGTACTGTGAACAGAGGGTGGGGAAGTGGGAAGAGTGGCAGGGAGATGGGCATGGCAGCTAAGTGAAGAATAGGCCTAAAGGGAATATATACATGATAAGATATATATTCATACATATAAGATATACATTTTTATTTATAATGTTGTATATACATATACATAACATATGTATGTATGTGTATACCATATATGGTATGTATATATATACACCATATATACATCATATATACATACATACATACACTATATATATATAGCATGTGTTTGTGTGTGTTCACATGCACATGTGCCCAATGTGCTACATGCTGCTGGGAAATGAAAGGAAGGTGGATGATGGACCACAGGGTACTGTATAAATAATAACTAAAAAAAAAAAAAAAAATCTTAAAAAAAAAGAACTACAACTCCCAGAATTCCAAGAAGCTACCTGGCCCTTGGGAGGGCAGGAATTGCACACACAAATGCTACTTTGAGCATCTGTGGCAGGGCATCATATGAAAAGTCTCCTCACATTTTTCCTACTTTCCACAAACCCATTTACCTTATTTTAGCTTAAACGTCAGTTTTTTTTTTTTTTTAAAGCACTAGCTAACTTTCCTATCAGAGCTGTCATTCCCTGGACCACGGGCCTCAATCTTCTATTGACTCACCCATATATCAGTAACCAAATACTTGTGCAGTCTCTATAAACTATTTAGATAAACTCTTTAGGCAAAACCTATAACCCAGCCAGCCTCAAAGCAATGTTCAAATAACCCCACAATTATCTCATTGTTGTGACCGATAATGTATAAGAAATACTGAAGGTTTTTTGTAAGATTTAATTTAATCTGGAGGGCTTAAAAGTAATTGCTCCGTAAGCAGCTATCATGTTTCAGCAAAGTAAAATTCCCTTTGCATCATAAATTTTTTAGTTATTATATATGCCTTAAAGGATATATTTGGAGAAAAGAAAGGGGAATTGATGTGATTGTATGTTAATTAAAATTTATTTTTAAAACCTCACTTTCTTATTTATTAGCTCTTTACAAGGATGTAAATATAAAAATTATTAAGTTTTATATTCATCAGGTTCAAAATAAATTAGAATGAAATCGTTTAATTAAGTTTACATATCAGTATGAACCTGAGATTGCTCAGGCTGCCACAACAGAACAACTTAGATTGAGGAAGGTTAGACAACAGACATTCGTTTCTGCATGTTGTAGAGTTTGGAAGGCTGGGATAACAATGAAGGTGGGCATGGCTAGATTCTGACATGGCTCCCAGATTATTTCCTGTTCCTTCCAGGAGCCAAAAATGTTTCTTGAAATTGAAAATTACAAATATGACAACAAGAAATCACCTGTGTCACTTTCTATAATGTCTGAAAACAAGGTATATACTAGATGCTTGTTTATGGCACATACTCAGAAATGCTTTGATGTGGAAAAAAAAGTCACTAATATGTTCAATAGAGAGATTCTACAAGGCACAGAACATTGTTCTTAACCAATTTTCTTCATTATCATCATTAGACAAGTTTGTTAAGATATATTCTATTATAAAAATGAATAAATTTTGCAGCTGTTCCTCCAAATCTTTGCAAAATGCCTTGGAGGTGACTTGAACCAAAACCTCAAGTTCCCACGGGGACTTGATAAAACTCTGGTTTTCAGGGTCCTAAGAACCTTAGGGTTTGAGATGTCACAGCCCTTTCAAATCCTGTCCAGACCGGACTCCTACATCTAAAAAATAACGATAGTACATTTCTCTAACCCTTTCTGCAAGCACAGATTTCCTAAATTGGTATCTCTGGTAGTGAGCCTAGGAGAAAGCTTTGTCACACATACCTTCTATCATTCCAAAGCCATTATTGACAGTGGGCACAATGACCATTGTTCTAGTAACAGGATATGTATAAGTCAGTGCGTATGCCATTTTTATAGATCTGATAAAAATATTATGAAAACAGATGAATGCTTCATATATATCATGTGACTTATAGGTAACTTATTCAAAAGTAAAGAATAAGTTTTGTGTGGCAGATAAATTTGATTCATAAACAGTCACTTTTCTGGAATATGCACATATATATTGATATGTATGCTTCATATATATATATAAAATTAAAGCATAGAAAAGCACAAACATCACTCAAATATAAAAGCCATAGACATAAAAGACTAATGAGATACAGAGATTAAAAAAAAAGAAGAGATTTTTGAAATATCTTCCTTAACAGAAAGATTTACACAGAAGAAATGCCTCCTTTATAAACCAAGCTAAATCCTCCTCCTATTACCAATATATATGCATATAGTATGGACTATTCCTTTATTCTACTTACAAAGAAAAAAATCCAAGGGGCAATTAAGAAATAGCAATTCCATCACCTACATTGGACTAAAGCAGACAAGTATTTTCAAGATAATTGGTTGCCAGAAAAACAGAAAAAAGAAGGGACACTCTGGCATAAATGACAAAGCAAGAGAACGGCATTGAAAATCGGCCTTTGCCCTGGAACTCGTATTCCAGATCAGGGAAGCTTTTGCTGCACAGTAGCTATAATTTAGGCTTTCCAAAGGTCTGCAACTTTCTTCACAGTCTCTATCAACGCAAGCAAATCTGTGACTCAAACAAGCAGAGGTGTGCACAGGCTCAAAATTGACACCTGCCACCATTGCCACCTCCTCAGGGCCAAACAAATACAAAACCAGCACATGAGGCACAGCAGACGGGATAACAAGCTATAAATTGGTGAGAGTATATGTAGGAGTGCCTTTAATTGGGGTCATCAACTCAGTCAAATACAGAGAACTGGTAATTTCTCAGGATAAACATGTAACAGCCATAAATCTTTGTATATGATTATTTTGAGGATAAACATGATCTAATGCTTTGGGCAGTATCTTATAATGGGCCATAAGAAAGGAGAGAAATGGCTTGAAAGGATGTTGAGTCCATGCCACCATGCCCCTTTCACAGAGCCATGGAAAGCTGTCAAAGCATAGTCAGAGAGCAAACCAAGTCCCCTGTGCACCTGCTTTCTAGTCTGTGGCTTCCAAAAGTACAAAACCAAAACCAAACAAACAAAACTCAGGTTCTTTTTTTTTTTTTTTTTACTTGGCTCAAAATGTAGTTGAGAAAATTCTGAGTCTTTGGAAAAAAACAGTTGTTTTTAAAAGTCTCTACTAAGAATATAGTAGTCCTTTTTTCCGGCCTTCCCCCCAATTTCCAATAGTTTTGAACAACTGTGCTCTGAAAGTACATTGCTAAAGTAAAACATTAAAAGGAGACTTCCATAAGGTAAAATAGAGGTACAAAATGCACCAAATATTACTTTGTAGAAATCATCTTTTTTTCTTGTTTAGTCTTTTTTTTTTAATTTTCAAATTGGTATTTTTAATTTTCTAATGGAATGGTAATATTTAAAGAAAACCTAAATTATAAAATGTCTTTTGTAGTAGAAAAATGAATTGTAGTATGCTAAAAATAGAACTATTACCCTTCTATCTTTGAATTGTTTGAATGAAAGAATACTATGTGTGTGTGATAGGATTAAGTGTCATGCTGCCATGTTACTTGAATGTGTATGCAATAAGATTAAGTGCCATGCCACCATGTCCTCTGAAAGTCATCCTGACTACTTTTACAGATCTTTAACTTAAAATCCTCACCAGAGATGTGGTTAAGCTTCACGTACTGGGAAACAAGATGGCGTCTGTCAGTGGTGTCTCTCCTTTCTTAGTCTTGAAATCCACCTCACATGAGTCAAGTCTAACAAGGAAGACTTTCAGTTTGGTCCAGTGCGTTCACTGTATGAAACTAATCGATGTTTCTCACTTCTTATCACCCTTTCCATCTGGCAAACGGAGATAACCTAGAATCAGTTTCTCAAGTACAAACAGAGACAACTAGTTTTAAAAACACACTCAACTTGCCTGACTTGTATGTAAGAACTGATACCTTCAAAATGAAAAAGAAAACTGAATGTTTTCGGCCAACCTCTCAAACACAAATACCAAAAAAAGATAATTGAGAATGTGAGGCATTGGTTGGAACGTATCTCGGCAGTATGAGGCTTGCCTAACCTGCTACAGTATATAAAAAAAATCCGTGTTATAATCATGAGAGCCCAACGAAATCTGTCACCATGAGCACTCTGTATTGAAGTAAATCATGCCAGGGACAGTGGAGGTCATGTGTAAGAGCCAAACTGGAATAGGAGAAAGGCAGATATTTACTAGACCTCCAACTGACATGTCTCAGAAGCTGTGTGTGTGTGTGTGTGTGTGTGTGTGTGTGTGTGTGTGTGTGTGTGTATAATGTATATGTAATATATGTATATATAATAATATATATATTAATGTAACCATGAATAAAGTTATGTTCATAAATGTAATTAAAGTAGATGGAGGCTCCAGGGATACCTGGAAAGGATCTAACCTTTACAACACCACATCTTCTACCCAATGGACGTGTTTATTTTGATAGCCTATGTTTTCCCAATAGAACACAAATAGCTCCAGAAAAGTAAACTCTCTTTTGAATCAAATCCTTTTTAGTATTTATAGTGACAGTTCAGGGAGAGAAGATAGTCACAAACAAATGCAGGTAATGAAAAGGGGGAAAAAATTCTACAAACAGAGGGAAAATGTCAGTTGACTTGAATTTTTAGACAGTTGCCTCTGGCTTGGCCACAGCATTTCAGCCTTCAGTAATGGGAAACTGGAGACCCAAGCTATCCCTTAGCAGACACAGTTGATTATGGTAAAGGGCAAGCCATGCCTGAAATAAACAACAGTACACTCAACTGGGGTGAAATTAAATTTTAATGTAATTTTTATTTGCATTTTTCTGATGACTACGGATATTGGACATTCCCCCCTCCCCCCACATATTTATTGTATGAAACTAGAAAGTTCCTGCAACGCAAAGGAAACTTTTTTAAACCCTATGCAAAGTGGAAGTTCTGAACCAAGAGCACCATTCATCAGCAGTTCCTCAAGTGCAGAGTAACTAGAAGGCAGTGGAAGTTTCCATAGGAACAGAAATGAAGACGAGGAAAGAATCAGCATTCGCCATTCACATGGAGCCACGTGGCAATCTGACACAGGATGCCGTGACTGGGTTGCATCATAAATACTCTCCACTGGGAACAGTGCTGGGAAAATTAAAGCTGCACGGAGACTTCTTCATGCCACCCCAGTGAAAACAACCAAGAGGACAACATAAGCTTTCAATGATTGTGGGGGAGGTGGGATGGGGTGTGGAGCAACTCCTCTACACTACCGATGAGAGTGTGAATGTGTCCAATCAACATGGAAAGCAGTATGGAGGGAGGGTCCTAAAAATTCTAAAAGCAGAAACAGCGTGGGAGTCAGCTCTACTCCTCCTGAGTATTTAGTTTACCATGCAGATTAAGACTGAAGAGAGACTATATGAAAATTGAATCTCAAGTGTTTACAAGGAGCACTTGATGGGTAACCATGTTTGTCCATTGACTGTTTTCTACGTCCCTATCAGGCTATCTTTTATGTATAATATTTAAGAAAATCATAAGAAGATAAGATAGTAAGGTACCAGGCAGCAGATATTATGTTATAGAGGAGTTTATTAAATAAGTATGGGGGGAAATAAAGAGGGAGGAGTACCCCAGAGAGAAAGGGAGACAGAGATAGAGACAAAGGAAGAGAGAGGGAGAGGAAGAGGAAGAAAGAGGAAGTATAAGGGGTGTGTGTGTCTGTCCTTTTATATAGTCCTGGGTAGGGCCACGCCCCCATGGCAGGTAGGCAATGGCATCACAGGTAGGCAGACCGAAGTAGAATCCTAACATTCCTATCTTTTCCTATAATTAAGAAATGAGGAACCCCCCCAACCCCCACTCCTTTGTAAGCATTGGTGAACAACCAAAATGAATGTTCCTTTGCAGACAAATATGGTCACCGCTTAGGAAGTCTCAAGATGAGTTTTCATGGGCTCATCCCACAGGGGTCTTCTTCCCTTCCCTATTGCTCCATCCATGAACAACAGCTTTCTTCTCTGCTTCATGCCATCCAGTGCAATGAATCCCTATTGAAGTAACTCAAATAAAGTCATTTCCTAGCTTTCTAGTATGTTTGTGTATTTGCCTTTCCCACCTTGGAGGTCATCATTATAAAAAGACTCATTTTTTTTGTATGAAATTATACATATAGATTTGGGGAGGAATAAGAAATCTGAAATTATCCTGTATGGACTTCAAATGTTGTTCTCTTTACTCCCCAAATACATATTATTTCTTACTGAATGCTTTTCTATTAATTATGTGTATGTGTGTGTACGTCTGTGTGGGGGTCTGTGCATGTGACTGTAGGTGACGATGGAGGTCAAATGGAGGCATCACCTCTCCTGGAACTGAAGTTAGGAGTCGTTGTGAGATGTCCAACTCGGTGCTGGGAACTGAGCGTACGCGCTCTTCCACACTGAGTCGTCCCTCCAGCCCTGTACCATCTCTTCATCCTATAGATAACTACTTCAACTGAAAGCTGAGTCCTTTCAATTTTGAGATGTTAGGCCTCCTTTTTATTGTCATTTGTGTGTGTGTGTGTGTGTGTGTGTGTGTGTGCATGTCACAGCATGCATGAGGAGGTCAAAGGACAACTTTGTGGAGTTGGTTTCCTCTTTCTTACAGGTTCATGATTTCCAGGGACTGATTGCAGATCTTCAGTCTTGTATAGTGAACACTTTCTCCACCAAGCCATCTCCACCCATCTCTAGATTTATTTCTATGGTGAATGTTGACTGATTTTAACCAGTCAGTAATACTCCAAGAAAAGCAGTCAAAATGGAAAACTTTTCTTCCAGAAGTTTAGATGACTAAGTTTGAGCTAGCCCCCACAAATTCTAATCCTTTTATTTCCTAGATCATACGCTGCCCAGACATAAGAGACGCCTTAAAATGCTTAGCGCTCCTCTTTGGATCCTACAGATAGTGAGGTTCTATATGAAATGTCAACAGTAAAAACACCCAGATTACATCATTGTCAGTTTTGTAACTTTTCTTTTAAAAAGGAAGAAAGGAAAAAGAAAGAACAAAAAGTATTATTTTGTTGACACCTAAATGAATTGAATTGGCTTTCCCTTGGCCAAACTTCATTAACAGGAAATAGTCCTCCATACAATCTGTATAAAGGTTAAAAGGCCCCTCATTAGCATTTTAGTAAATGAATGCTCAATGCAGTGACCACTACCTTGCATCACCTTTATAATCAGGTAGAGGGCAATTGAGGAGAAAGTAGCCATGCGTCCTTTATTTCTAGGCATTTTTAACTTTTGCCCTCAGACTGGAAATGACTGACCACATCCTGTAGCAGTTTAAGAGAATAGAAAATAAGTCCGTTTATGCTCACTTAGTCAGGGAGTGACATCAGCTCTCCATTCAGCCAAACTTATGTCACATTTTTAATTTCCTTTTGGAAAATTCCCTTCTCCTGGTCTGACATTGTATCTACAGAAACAAAATCATCAAAGGTCAGGTATCCTTTAAGGCAGCTCTCCTAACTCAGACTAGCCTAAATGGCCCTGCCACCATTCCTCCAAGGCTCTAAAAGGAAACATGACTTATTTTCCTGCTTCACCCCTTTGTATATGTTGAAAGTTATTTAAAGCTGAGAGCTTTGGATTACGTGGAGAAAGCACTTGGCATTTTCTACTTCCATTAGAAAAATATTTTTTTCTCAGGATGGCTCACTTCTGAGATAGAAGTGTGCCCTCTGGTAAGCTGTCTTGCGTGTTAATTCTACTAAATTTCCGTATCTAGAGATTTTTGATCAGTTGATTTGAAAACCCATTGTTAAACTTTGCTTTGGGTGAGAAATGCCTTTTATGCTGAAGCCAGATAGTCATAGAACCCTGGCTTTCCTCTTTCTACAAAGCATCACATCAGATCAGCGCAGGAGGAGGCAGCTACCCGCAGTTTGTTGGTAGGGAGATAAGTAATGGCACTAAGATTAGGGGTGATACTCAGAGCTTCACTGCAAACCTTTGCTTCGCATACTATATAATGCATAGTAAAAGTCACAGATTGGATCTTCTACTTGTTGTTAGGTCCCTGCCTGCTGCATGTGTCTGGCATACCCTGCCCTCTTCCCTGAATCCCCTAGCCCAGGGGTGGGCCTCTCATCTCCCAGAGGCTCTTCACTGTATAATACAAATGCTTTGGTTCCCCCTCCTGCCAATATCACACGTCTCTCTCTCTCTCTCTCTCTCTCTCTCTCTCTCTCTCTCTCTCTCTCTCTCTCTCTCTCTTTCTCTCTCTCTCCTCCCCGTCCCCTGCTGCTCTCAATAAAACTGCATTTATATAACTTTGTCTTGCCATTAGCTCATTCCATTATAACCTATCACTCATCCCTAAACACAGCCAGTTGCCTTAATTTCATCCTGGCTATAAGGACCAGAGAGTGGAATGGACAGCTTACATATACTACAGTATTGGTCTTTAGTAGGTTCACGAATGCCAATGGTTTAAAATACCTATTATTGAATGGTTACATGTGGTCTCATATATCATAAAAACATAGTGATCACTCTATGAGAAAACTCCCTGCTTTTCTTTTATAGAGCTATCAAGGTCAAACTAAACCTTCACCTTTTACAGCAAACAGTCATTGAGCACTTGGGTATTCCGGGTACTCTGCCAGAAACTGCGTGCACAGTGTCTACAAATCTGAATAGTCTCCCTCACCCTTGAAGCCTGAAATCCCAGCTTTTAGGATGATAAAGCCGGTAAGTGTTAGGAGAGCACAGATGAACAATCAAATGCCTCCCTCCATTGGATGTTTAAGTTGAGACAAAGTAAGTGGCTCAGTGCTAAGATGCAAAGAGAATAAGAGGAAAAAACAGCATGTGAAAAAATACAAAGGCCAGAAGGGAGCTGAAGACACTTGGGAAGAGTGATAAGGTGCTTGCAGTGATGACAGTAAAATGATGTATTGTAAATAAGAGGCACAGTTAAGACCAAAGGATACAGGCTCTTTCAGGCCACGCCAAGAACTGTTTATGGTGACACAGATGGACAAGATCTGCATAGTTCTAAATATTAAAGTCTATTCCTAACAATGATGAGTTAATACATTTTAGTAAAAGTAGAGAGCAAAACATATAAACAGATAAAATCCTTTGAATTTTAAGATTCTTAATATGGGGTATGAGAGATGGCTTGGTGCTTAAGAGCATTACACTGTTCTTATAGTGGACCAGAGTTCAGTTCTCAGAGTTCAGGGGCTCACAACTGTCTTTAACCACAACTCCAGGGGATGCAACACCTTCTTCCAGCTTCCATGAGCACCCCACACATTTAGACATACTCAGACATAGACATGTGCAAGTATATACTTTTAAAAAATGATTTTAAATATAGAATTTAAGTAGGAAATGCCCACTATTTTTGTGTGCCCTGCCCCCATAACCTACTGAAACCACACGACTTCATGTTAAAAGGAATACAATAGCTATAGGGTAATTAACATATTTCTTAACACTAGGAACAGAGACTTTGGTCATGCTACAGCGCCAGGTGCAGGTAAATATTCCATTTTTTTGCTTAGTGTCAGATTGCTCAATGAAAAGTTCATGGTTCAACCAAGATGTTCTGTTTGCCCTTTTGAACTGTGAGGACAAATAACACAAACTAAAAATTAGAAACTAATGCTCCGTGTTGAAAATAAGGAAAGAGGCTCAACCCACAAAGCATTTTCTTTGAACACTTATCTTAGGACATTTGTAAATTCATTCTATAATTCTTCGAAATGTATAAAGTCTTGTTTTTAAAGTACAATCAACTTCATGCTATCTCTACAATTCAGAAATGACTTTTTAAAATATCTGAAAGCTATCTCCTTGAAGTTTCTCAACAAAACAGAAGACAGCCCGCCTACATTCTCTGGAGAAATAACCTAATCTCACTTTGTGTCTTGCAGTGAAACAGCCCCCTGTCTCAAAATGAAAAGTCTGCTTTCTCTTAGACAAAAACACTCAGCTAACACAGGGGGATGTCAGATCACAAATAAAACAGAACTCTATGTGCACTCATGTTATCTTACCTGAGGACTAGTCACCACTTATCTTGAGAACATGCATGTATCTGGCTGGCTGTACAGTGGGCTAAGATTTCTGTCTCTTCACTCACTCCAACAGACTGCCTGTTTTCTTTCTCTCCAACTTTGATGGAGAACTTTTATTTTAAGGATGAAGAGGGTAGTTGGTACTCTGATGATATTTTCCCAACATCATTCACTTCAGGCTTCTTGTTGTGTCTTTTATATTTAAGTGTATTGCGAGAATCATCCTTCGACCAGCATCTATACTTCAAGAATGGATTGGTATTGAGTCCCTGGGTCTTAAGGCTGGCTAGGAACTAAGCCTGTCACTAGGGCATTGAGCCTTGGACCTTCATCTGGTTAATCAAGATGATTATGAGGAGAATGGTCTTTCATTCATTTTTCTGACATCTCTTTAGTATACATACTATAGCCATTTTCCTAGGCGATAGCCGTAATATAGTAAACCAATGAATCTATATTTTAAATCCTGCTCTATTCTAGGGAACGAAAGTAATAAGTAAATAACTAAATCACTTTTCACATGTTAACGTTCTGACCATTTTGAAACTGAGGAGCAATGGCGGCAGTGACCCTGACTAGCCAGGCAGAGGGACTGCATGCCACTCATTGTAAGCATTTGCCTGCTTCAATCCTCTTCAGCCAAAGGCTGTGTGTGTGTCACAGTAATGATGTTCTCACAGCTCAAGCTGGTACCTGTGTCAGGAAGTCCCACCAGTGCCATGCTGAGTCAAGAGAAAACAAGGACTGTAGGACAAAGACATGCAGCAAAACTATTGTTAGGTCCCCACTGAGTGACTGCTGACTGGTGAGACACCACCACAGTGATGACATAAAAAAAAAAAAAAAAAAAAAAAAAAAAAAACAAAAACAAGCTGGCTGTGGTGTGGAGAACTCACAAAAAAGATAAAATAATTGATCTGCCATATGACATAGATATAGCATTCCTCAGCATGTGACCCAAGAACTAGGCATCCTACTCCACAGATGCTTGCTTAGCCATATTCACCACGCCTCTGTTTACAACAACTAGGAGATAGACATAACCTAAATGTCCTCCACCTGGTGACATATAATGAAAGCATCCTGCACAGACACGATAGACTACCTTTAGCTGTAAACAAACAAATTAAAAGGTGAAGTCATAAACTTTTCAGGCAAATGGATGGATCTAGAAGAGACCATATTGAGACACAGAAAGACAAACATTGCATTTCTCTGTTGTCAGAGGCTCCTAGCTCCACATCTTCAGGCATGAGTACCTATGCTGGTGTAACTGCAAAAACCAGGAAAGTAAAAAGGACCCAGTGCTGGAGTATAAGGGTAGAAAAGCAAGACAGAGGGGGGATATCCGAGTACTAGTGATCTGATGTACGAAATTGGGTTGGGAGGGGAGTCCCTAATTAGAGATAGGAAAGGAAATAAATACAAAAAGTGGGAGGCAGGTAAAATAAAAGTAAGGATGTCTGAAAAAGTCATAAGAAATCATTCTATTAACTATTTACCCAAAAAACTACAATATACATAACTCTGTGTATAAGTATACATATATACTTGAAATGAAATTTGCTCATCTATGCTAACAATGCTCCCTCCAAGAGCCAAATGCCACCTAACAAAAGCCTCAACACCAGGCTTGCGAAACCTTTTCAACTGTTAATCAGGGTTGTCCAGGAAAGTCCCAGAATGTGCAGGCTATTTCTATTACCCTTTGCTGCCTCCTAGGAGTAGAAAGTAAAGTCCTTATTGCTAAAGACTCTTTGCATTTCAGATGTAGAGCCCAGAGGTCCCTGAGCTGGAACTGACCTAAATGCTTGCTCATTTTTATGGTACAAGAAGGTACCTTGCAAGCTTCCCAAGAGGGAAAAGCAACCAAAAGTGCTACCCAGTTGTGATGCCTAAGGACCACAGACATGACCAGCATGGCCTGGGTACAGTAGTGGCACATATAACTTGGCAGTAACCAATAGCTCAATGATTGAACTTAAGACCCACTCAGCAAGAGTAAAAATACACCTGGTACTAGAAACCTAACCAACTAGCAAGGGTTACTAGAGTCATGGATCTTGAAGAAGAACATCTAAGAACCACTTCACTAAATCAACATAATCCCCAACTACATTCTAAATGTTTGTTCTTATACCCAACAATGAACATAGTCCTCATCCCTCATGAAGAAAATTTCTTTTTCCAACAGACAGAGGCTATTACATAAAACCACAACTGATCAAAATTCAGGCTTGTGGAGCCCAGTCCCAACGAATATATCTAAAACAAGTCCTGTACCTAAGGTTCTAGGAACAGTGTAGATGGAGGTGGAGCGGGGTGGGGGGTGGGGGTGGAAAGATGGTAAGGGCCAGAAGATCAGGGAGTTTCCTGTAAGACTGTATATCCTAGTAATGTCAAAGCCTACACCCGTAATGTCTCACCAGTAGACTGCCTAAACAGAGCTGAACAAGGACAACAGAAATAAATGTGCCAAAGTGGATGTGGAAAGACTAAAAGGCCTTAGCTTCATACAAAGACTAAACCTTATACTAAAGGCGACTAAGGATTGCTGGGAGTGAGGGAAATAGTCTTCTCCAGGGAAGACCACTGCTCTTAACTGCTGAGCCATCTCTCCAGCCCTTCCAATTGGTTATCTAATATCAGGTGGTCAGTCCTAAAGGCATACATGCAAGTAACATTATGTAGACTAAGAAGGTTGCATTCAGGAATATATATTTTTCAAAACATATATGAATATGTAGATATATGTATATATAAGAGCATATGCATGTAAAAACATTAATATAACAACAATGAATGAAAAGAGTGGCTATGGGTTTGAAAGAGAACAAGGAGGGCTATATGGAAAACTTTACAGGGATGAAAAAGAAAAGAGAAATTATGTAATTATATTATAAATTCAAAATTAATAGAAAAGGGAAAGTGGAAAATAAGTGAGGATGAGAACCGAAGAAACTGTTCAATACAGTCTTTCATTTATATAACCTACACAATTCCGTGCCTTATATTAAACTCCATATATCACAAACAAGCCACATTGCCTGCTGCTATGATTCGTCCTGAGGCTATCAAAAGATCATTCTTTTTCTCTCCCATCACACATCTTAAGTTGCCTTAAGTCTCACAGAACAATGCAGCCCCTCTAGGCTCCTTTCCTAGTGAGGTCACACAGATGACCCAGGGAACTCAAAGACTTCTCAAGGCATGGTGGTTTGCCACAGCTGGTAAGATATCTGTGTTGATAACTGGGTACAGACGGATCAACACGCTCTCTCAGCTTCCAGACGTTTTCCTTATTGCCCCTGTTGCACAGTCTGCATTCCATGGGTAATAAGGAATACATGCCCCACAATTATGCCTTTACTGTCTAGGCGTTCAGCAGCATCAGGAAGTAAGACAGTAGGACAGCAGTGTGGCAGAGTCCTGCTTGTGCTGTCTGCTAACAGTATCTCTCTGATGGGAAACAGGACTCTGCATAAGCAAAGCCAGGCAATAGAAAGCATCCTGCCAACGGCAGATGCTGGAGAGTGGAGCTGATCCTCCCTGCATCCTCACTCACGTTAGAGGAGAGTATGCCGTTATTCAGTTCAGCGCGTGCACCTAATCCTGAAAGGCATCTCAAAACCAGTGGTCAGCAAACTGACTTCTTGCCAAAATCATTTCTTGTTGTTGGCCATTTTTAAAATTGGATGGCTCTCAAGTCATGATAGGAAAGTCAGAAAAGTCCTCCAAGTAGATTGTATGCCACCTCTAAAGAAGTTGACTGAAGACGAGGACTTTTCAGTGACCGAACACCTGAAAACTTTGCTTACATTGGAGTTGTCTGATACTTCCTGAGTTTATCCCCCACCCCACTGCCACTCACAAACTCTAGATAACAACACACACCCACTCCAGACCAGCATGTCCTGTTGTGTGGGGAAAATGAATTCTCCTATATTTGGGGAAATGTCAAGGAGTACAATTATTCTGAAGAACAGAATAAAAATGCCTGACAAGCCCTCTCTTGGAAGGGAGATCACAGGTCCTGGCAGGGAGCAGGATACCTGGCTTGGTGGAGATCACAGGTCCTGGCAGGGAGCAGGATGCCTGCCTGGGTGTGCTAGGTGTACTTTACACTTTGTTTCCAACACCCATGTTCCTAACTGGCTTGGAAAGTCCATGAGGGGAGAAGCCATGGAGCTCTCTTTGCCCTTGGGTTACATAGCTGGCATGTTATCTCGCACAAACTGAGATGAATTAAATATATGTTAAGTGAGTCAACTAAAGATGTCTCTATTGAAGGATGGGGACAGAAACCCCACAAATAGAAAGAGAGAGAAGAGGAGCGTGAGCAAAGACTGTGCAGAAAGCCCAGAGCAGATAAACAAACAAGCTGGTCCTTATGTCATCCCATTTGATTGATGCTAAGCCTCTGAATGGAGCTTGAGAGGCTCTCCACAGACAGACTTTAACACTGTCTTGTCTGTGTTTTAGATAAATGGTGGCAACAGAGAGAATCATTTAAAGTTAGTTAAAAGGCTTTTCATTCTAGGCACAGAAACGCATGTGGCATACACGTCAGTGAAAGGAAAACATCCATACGGGGCTGATTGAGGGAGGTGGAACTTCTCACAGAAGTCAAGAATGGAAAAAAATCTGGATTGCACTTTGCTTCTCTCTATGCATATCAACTTCCAAAGTATTGCTGTTAATTCTGTATCTCTTCAGATTGCTCTTGTCATAAAGATGAATCCCCCCCCAAAATGCTGCTGAGTATGTGGAGAAAGCAAAACACTTAAATATTGTTGGTAGGAATATTAATTAGTACAGCCATTGTGTAAAATGGCATGGAAAAATCTCAATACTGAAACTAGGGCGATCATCCACTCCAGAACTACCACATTTGGGTACACACCGGAAAGAATTGAA
Organism: Acomys russatus; assembly: GCF_903995435.1. Taxonomy (NCBI): domain Eukaryota; kingdom Metazoa; phylum Chordata; class Mammalia; order Rodentia; family Muridae; genus Acomys; species Acomys russatus. Next base: position 15,328,856 of record NC_067164.1, on the reverse strand, counting down.
CTCAGTACATCTAAGATCTACCTGTAACGCTATTTTTACTGCAGGATTATCAACAGTAGTCAACATATGCACAAAGTAAATGGCCATCCATGAAAAAGAGTTAGAAAAAGCCAGACCTATCCAGGAGAACAGTCTTGGCAGCTTGTGTGGAGATTTCTCAAGAGCATACCTAAATGAGATGTTGCAATTCTTGCAACATGTAGTTTATCATTAAATAGCAGGAGTGTATTTCCAAAACCCAGATATAGCTATAACTAGAAAATAGTTATAATAGAAAAATAATCTAAATGTATCATTAAAAGAACTCATTATGAAACTATAACTGAAATATTAAGTATTCTCTAACATATATTTATAGTGTAATCTTGACATGAAAAATATAAAATTATACAAATATGTTAACATTTATACTGATCCTTGTGTTCTTGGTGGTCTTGATATTTTGAGATATCCATTTCCAAATAGTTCATAGTTAAAAACAAAACTCTCTTTAAATTAACTTTCCCAAGGGAAATAAAATTGTGAAGATTTGTCTTAAACATGAAAATAATCTTTACCATATTTATCACCATGCACAAAACTAAAGTCCAAGTAGATTAAAGACCTTATCTTAAAACCAGACACCCTAAATCTCTTAGAAGAAAAAGTGGAGAAAAGCCTAGAACTCATTGGTATAGGAGACAACTTCCTGAACAGAACACCAATAGCTTAGACTCTAAGATCAAAAATTAATAAATGGGACCTCATGAAAATGAAAAGCTTCTGTATGGCAAAGGAAACAGCAGAACAAAATGACAGCCTATAGACTGGGAAAAGACCTTCACCAACCTACATCCAACAAAGGGCTAATATCTAAAATATATAAGGAACTCAAGAAATGAAATACCACAAAACCAAATAACCCAATTAAAAATGGTGAACAGAGTTAGAGATCTCAACAGAGGAATATCGAATGGCTAAGAAACACTTAAAGAAATGTGCAACATGCCTAGCCAGGAGGGAAATACAAATCAAAACTACTCTAAGATGTTGTCTTACACCTATCCAAATGGCTAAGATCAAAAATTGAAGTGACAACGCGTGCTGAGGAGGATGTGGAGAAAGGAGAACACTCCTCCACTGCTGGTGGGAGTGCAAACTTGTACAATCACTTTGGAAATCAATCTGGCACTATCTCAGGAAATTGGGAATAAACATACCTCAAACCCCAGCCATTCTACTCCTGGGCATATACCCTAAAGATGCTCCACCATCCAACAATGACATTTATTCAACTATGTTCATAGCAGCCTTGTTCGTAATAGCCACAATCCGGAAAGAACCTAGATGTCCCTAAACTGAATAATGGGTAAACTATGGTTTATTTACAAAATGGAATACATTGCAGCTATCAAAAACAAGGAAATCTTGAAATTTGCAGGCAAATAGATGGATCTAGAGACAATCATCCTGAGTGAGGTAACTCAGACCCAGACAGACATGCATGGTATATACTAACTCATGAGCGGATATTAGCCACTTAATACAGGATAACCACATTACAATACAGAGACTGATGCACCAACCAAGCTCCGTGTATAATATGAACCTAGACCTTCTGCTTAGATATCCTAGATATGTAGCACAGTCTCTGTGGGTCCCACAATATGGGGAGTAGGGACTACTTCTGACATAGACTCCCAATGTTGATCACTTCCCTCCTGGCAGGGTAGCCTTGCCAGGCCACAGAGGAAGAGGACACAGGTAGGACAGATGAGACTGGATAGACTGAGGTCAGATGTTAGGGGAGTGGGGCTCCCCTTTCTGAGAACTAGGGGAGGCTGAGAGAAGGGATG